>NC_056746.1:266792907-266813646 GCF_019279795.1 Protopterus annectens | reverse complement strand
TAAAAGGGGAATGGGATTAAAAGAGAGAAGGCTGATATCAGTAACAATGTGATTACAGGTGCAGTACATTAGAGAGAGAAGGCTGATATCAGTAACAATGTGATTACAGGTGAGGTATAGTACATTATAGAGAGAAGGCTGATATCAGTAACAATGTGATTACAGGTGACATATAGGACATTAGAGAGAGAAGGCTGATATCAGTAACAATGTGATTACAGGTGAGGTATAGGACATTAGAGAGAAGGCTGATATCAGTAACAATGTGATTACAGGTGAGGTATAGGACAGTAGAGAGAAGGCTGATATCAGTAACAATGTGATTACAGGTGAGGTATAGGACAGCAGAGAGAAGGCTGATATCAGTAACAATGTGATTACAGGTGATGTATAGGACAGTAGAGAGAAGGCTGATATCAGTAACAATGTGATTACAGGTGAGGTATAGGACAGCAGAGAGAAGGCTGATATCAGTAACAATGTGATTACAGGTGAGGTATAGGACATTAGAGAGAAGGCTGATATCAGTAACAATGTGATTACAGGTGATGTATAGGACAGTAGAGAGAGAAGGCTGATATCAGTAACAATGTGATTACAGGTGAGGTATAGGACAGTAGAGAGAGAAGGCTGATATCAGTAACAATGTGATTACAGGTGAGGTATAGGACAGTAGAGAGAGAAGGCTGATATCAGTAACAATGTGATTACAGGTGATGTATAGGACAGTAGAGAGAAGGCTGATATCAGTAACAATGTGATTACAGGTGAGGTATAGGACATTAGAGAGAAGGCTGATATCAGTAACAATGTGATTACAGGTGAGGTATAGGACAGTAGAGAGAGAAGGCTGATATCAGTAACAATGTGATTACAGGTGATGTATAGGACAGTAGAGAGAAGGCTGATATCAGTAACAATGTGATTACAGGTGAGGTATAGGACATTAGAGAGAAGGCTGATATCAGTAACAATGTGATTACAGGTGAGGTATAGGACAGTAGAGAGAAGGCTGATATCAGTAACAATGTGATTACAGGTGATGTATAGGACAGTAGAGAGAGAAGGCTGATATCAGTAACAATGTGATTACAGGTGATGTATAGGACAGTAGAGAGAGAAGGCTGATATCAGTAACAATGTGATTACAGGTGAGGTATAGGACATTAGAGAGAAGGCTGATATCAGTAACAATGTGATTACAGGTGAGGTATAGGACATTAGAGAGAAGGCTGATATCAGTAACAATGTGATTACAGGTGAGGTATAGGACAGTAGAGAGAGAAGGCTGATATCAGTAACAATGTGATTACAGGTGATGTATAGGACAGTAGAGAGAGAAGGCTGATATCAGTAACAATGTGATTACAGGTGAGGTATAGGACAGTAGAGAGAGAAGGCTGATATCAGTAACAATGTGATTACAGGTGAGGTATAGGACAGTAGAGAGAGAAGGCTGATATCAGTAACAATGTGATTACAGGTGATGTATAGGACAGTAGAGAGAAGGCTGATATCAGTAACAATGTGATTACAGGTGATGTATAGGACAGTAGAGAGAGAAGGCTGATATCAGTAACAATGTGATTACAGGTGAGGTATAGGACAGTAGAGAGAGAAGGCTGATATCAGTAACAATGTGATTACAGGTGAGGTATAGGACAGTAGAGAGAAGGCTGATATCAGTAACAATGTGATTACAGGTGAGGTATAGGACAGAGAGAGAAGGCTGATATCAGTAACAATGTGATTACAGGTGAGGTATAGGACAGTAGAGAGAGAAGGCTGATATCAGTAACAATGTGATTACAGGTGAGGTATAGGACAGTAGAGAGAAGGCTGATATCAGTAACAATGTGATTACAGGTGAGGTATAGGACAGTAGGGAGAGAAGGCTGATATCAGTAACAATGTGATTACAGGTGATTTATAGGACATTAGAGAGAAGGCTGATATCAGTAACAATGTGATTACAGGTGAGGTATAGGACAGTAGAGAGAGAAGGCTGATATCAGTAACAATGTGATTACAGGTGAGGTATAGGACAGTAGAGAGAAGGCTGATATCAGTAACAATGTGATTACAGGTGATGTATAGGACAGTAGAGAGAAGGCTGATATCAGTAACAATGTGATTACAGGTGAGGTATAGGACAGTAGAGAGAGAAGGCTGATATCAGTAACAATGTGATTACAGGTGATGTATAGGACAGTAGAGAGAGAAGGCTGATATCAGTAACAATGTGATTACAGGTGATGTATAGGACAGTAGAGAGAGAAGGCTGATATCAGTAACAATGTGATTACAGGTGAGGTATAGGACAGTAGAGAGAGAAGGCTGATATCAGTAACAATGTGATTACAGGTGAGGTATAGGACAGTAGAGAGAGAAGGCTGATATCAGTAACAATGTGATTACAGGTGATGTATAGGACAGTAGAGAGAGAAGGCTGATATCAGTAACAATGTGATTACAGGTGATGTATAGGACAGTAGAGAGAGAAGGCTGATATCAGTAACAATGTGATTACAGGTGATGTATAGGACAGTAGAGAGAAGGCTGATATCAGTAACAATGTGATTACAGGTGAGGTATAGGACAGTAGAGAGAGAAGGCTGATATCAGTAACAATGTGATTACAGGTGATGTATAGGACAGTAGAGAGAGAAGGCTGATATCAGTAACAATGTGATTACAGGTGAGGTATAGGACAGTAGAGAGAGAAGGCTGATATCAGTAACAATGTGATTACAGGTGAGGTATAGGACAGTAGAGAGAGAAGGCTGATATCAGTAACAATGTGATTACAGGTGATGTATAGGACAGTAGAGAGAGAAGGCTGATATCAGTAACAATGTGATTACAGGTGAGGTATAGGACAGTAGAGAGAAGGCTGATATCAGTAACAATGTGATTACAGGTGAGGTATAGGACAGTAGAGAGAAGGCTGATATCAGTAACAATGTGATTACAGGTGATGTATAGGACAGTAGAGAGAGAAGGCTGATATCAGTAACAATGTGATTACAGGTGAGGTATAGGACAGTAGAGAGAAGGCTGATATCAGTAACAATGTGATTACAGGTGAGGTATAGGACAGCAGAGAGAAGGCTGATATCAGTAACAATGTGATTACAGGTGATGTATAGGACAGTAGAGAGAGAAGGCTGATATCAGTAACAATGTGATTACAGGTGAGGTATAGGACAGTAGAGAGAAGGCTGATATCAGTAACAATGTGATTACAGGTGATGTATAGGACAGTAGAGAGAAGGCTGATATCAGTAACAATGTGATTACAGGTGAGGTATAGGACAGTAGAGAGAAGGCTGATATCAGTAACAATGTGATTACAGGTGATGTATAGGACAGTAGAGAGAGAAGGCTGATATCAGTAACAATGTGATTACAGGTGAGGTATAGGACAGTAGAGAGAGAGAAGGCTGATATCAGTAACAATGTGATTACAGGTGAGGTATAGGACAGTAGAGAGAAGGCTGATATCAGTAACAATGTGATTACAGGTGAGGTATAGGACAGTAGAGAGAGAAGGCTGATATCAGTAACAATGTGATTACAGGTGAGGTATAGGACAGTAGAGAGAGAAGGCTGATATCAGTAACAATGTGATTACAGGTGAGGTATAGGACAGTAGAGAGAGAAGGCTGATATCAGTAACAATGTGATTACAGGTGATGTATAGGACAGTAGAGAGAGAAGGCTGATATCAGTAACAATGTGATTACAGGTGATGTATAGGACAGTAGAGAGAAGGCTGATATCAGTAACAATGTGATTACAGGTGATGTATAGGACAGTAGAGAGAAGGCTGATATCAGTAACAATGTGATTACAGGTGATGTATAGGACAGTAGAGAGAGAAGGCTGATATCAGTAACAATGTGATTACAGGTGAGGTATAGGACAGTAGAGAGAGAAGGCTGATATCAGTAACAATGTGATTACAGGTGATGTATAGGACAGTAGAGAGAGAAGGCTGATATCAGTAACAATGTGATTACAGGTGATGTATAGGACAGTAGAGAGAAGGCTGATATCAGTAACAATGTGATTACAGGTGATGTATAGGACAGTAGAGAGAGAAGGCTGATATCAGTAACAATGTGATTACAGGTGATGTATAGGACAGTAGAGAGAGAAGGCTGATATCAGTAACAATGTGATTACAGGTGATGTATAGGACAGTAGAGAGAAGGCTGATATCAGTAACAATGTGATTACAGGTGAGGTATAGGACAGTAGAGAGAGAAGGCTGATATCAGTAACAATGTGATTACAGGTGAGGTATAGGACAGTAGAGAGAAGGCTGATATCAGTAACAATGTGATTACAGGTGATTTATAGGACATTAGAGAGAAGGCTGATATCAGTAACAATGTGATTACAGGTGAGGTATAGGACAGTAGAGAGAGAAGGCTGATATCAGTAACAATGTGATTACAGGTGATGTATAGGACAGTAGAGAGAAGGCTGATATCAGTAACAATGTGATTACAGGTGATGTATAGGACAGTAGAGAGAGAAGGCTGATATCAGTAACAATGTGATTACAGGTGAGGTATAGGACAGTAGAGAGAAGGCTGATATCAGTAACAATGTGATTACAGGTGAGGTATAGGACAGTAGAGAGAGAAGGCTGATATCAGTAACAATGTGATTACAGGTGATGTATAGGACAGTAGAGAGAGAAGGCTGATATCAGTAACAATGTGATTACAGGTGAGGTATAGGACAGTAGAGAGAGAAGGCTGATATCAGTAACAATGTGATTACAGGTGAGGTATAGGACAGTAGAGAGAAGGCTGATATCAGTAACAATGTGATTACAGGTGAGGTATAGGACAGTAGAGAGAGAAGGCTGATATCAGTAACAATGTGATTACAGGTGATGTATAGGACAGTAGAGAGAAGGCTGATATCAGTAACAATGTGATTACAGGTGAGGTATAGGACAGCAGAGAGAGAAGGCTGATATCAGTAACAATGTGATTACAGGTGATGTATAGGACAGTAGAGAGAAGGCTGATATCAGTAACAATGTGATTACAGGTGATGTATAGGACAGTAGAGAGAGAAGGCTGATATCAGTAACAATGTGATTACAGGTGAGGTATAGGACAGTAGAGAGAAGGCTGATATCAGTAACAATGTGATTACAGGTGATGTATAGGACAGTAGAGAGAAGGCTGATATCAGTAACAATGTGATTACAGGTGATGTATAGGACAGTAGAGAGAGAAGGCTGATATCAGTAACAATGTGATTACAGGTGATGTATAGGACAGTAGAGAGAGAAGGCTGATATCAGTAACAATGTGATTACAGGTGAGGTATAGGACAGTAGAGAGAGAAGGCTGATATCAGTAACAATGTGATTACAGGTGAGGTATAGGACAGTAGAGAGAAGGCTGATATCAGTAACAATGTGATTACAGGTGAGGTATAGGACAGTAGAGAGAGAAGGCTGATATCAGTAACAATGTGATTACAGGTGAGGTATAGGACAGTAGAGAGAGAAGGCTGATATCAGTAACAATGTGATTACAGGTGATGTATAGGACAGTAGAGAGAGAAGGCTGATATCAGTAACAATGTGATTACAGGTGATGTATAGGACAGTAGAGAGAAGGCTGATATCAGTAACAATGTGATTACAGGTGAGGTATAGGACATTAGAGAGAAGGCTGATATCAGTAACAATGTGATTACAGGTGAGGTATAGGACAGTAGAGAGAGAAGGCTGATATCAGTAACAATGTGATTACAGGTGAGGTATAGGACATTAGAGAGAGAAGGCTGATATCAGTAACAATGTGATTACAGGTGAGGTATAGGACATTAGAGAGAGAAGGCTGATATCAGTAACAATGTGATTACAGGTGAGGTATAGGACAGTAGAGAGAGAAGGCTGATATCAGTAACAATGTGATTACAGGTGAGGTATAGGACATTAGAGAGAGAAGGCTGATATCAGTAACAATGTGATTACAGGTGATGTATAGGACAGTAGAGAGAGAAGGCTGATATCAGTAACAATGTGATTACAGGTGATGTATAGGACAGCAGAGAGAGAAGGCTGATATCAGTAACAATGTGATTACAGGTGAGGTATAGGACAGTAGAGAGAAGGCTGATATCAGTAACAATGTGATTACAGGTGAGGTATAGGACAGTAGAGAGAAGGCTGATATCAGTAACAATGTGATTACAGGTGATGTATAGGACAGTAGAGAGAAGGCTGATATCAGTAACAATGTGATTACAGGTGACGTATAGGTCATTAGAGAGAAGGCTGATATCAGTAACAATGTGATTACAGGTGAGGTATAGGACAGTAGAGAGAGAAGGCTGATATCAGTAACAATGTGATTACAGGTGAGGTATAGGACAGTAGAGAGAGAAGGCTGATATCAGTAACAATGTGATTACAGGTGATGTATAGGACAGTAGAGAGAGAAGGCTGATATCAGTAACAATGTGATTACAGGTGATGTATAGGACAGTAGAGAGAAGGCTGATATCAGTAACAATGTGATTACAGGTGATGTATAGGACAGTAGAGAGAGAAGGCTGATATCAGTAACAATGTGATTACAGGTGATGTATAGGACAGTAGAGAGAAGGCTGATGTCAGTAACAATGTGATTACAGGTGATGTATAGGACAGTAGAGAGAGAAGGCTGATATCAGTAACAATGTGATTACAGGTGAGGTATAGGACAGTAGAGAGAAGGCTGATGTCAGTAACAATGTGATTACAGGTGATGTATAGGACAGTAGAGAGAGAAGGCTGATGTCAGTAACAATGTGATTACAGGTGATGTATAGGACAGTAGAGAGAAGGCTGATGTCAGTAACAATGTGATTACAGGTGATGTATAGGACAGTAGAGAGAGAAGGCTGATGTCAGTAACAATGTGATTACAGGTGATGTATAGGACAGTAGAGAGAGAAGGCTGATATCAGTAACAATGTGATTACAGGTGATGTATAGGACAGTAGAGAGAGAAGGCTGATGTCAGTAACAATGTGATTACAGGTGATGTATAGGACAGTAGAGAGAGAAGGCTGATGTCAGTAACAATGTGATTACAGGTGATGTATAGGACAGTAGAGAGAAGGCTGATATCAGTAACAATGTGATTACAGGTGATGTATAGGACAGTAGAGAGAGAAGGCTGATGTCAGTAACAATGTGATTACAGGTGATGTATAGGACAGTAGAGAGAGAAGGCTGATATCAGTAACAATGTGATTACAGGTGAGGTATAGGACAGTAGAGAGAAGGCTGATATCAGTAACAATGTGATTACAGGTGAGGTATAGGACATTAGAGAGAAGGCTGATATCAGTAACAATGTGATTACAGGTGACATATAGGACATTAGAGAGAGAAGGCTGATATCAGTAACAATGTGATTACAGGTGAGGTATAGTACATTATAGAGAGAAGGCTGCTATCAGTAACAATGTGATTACAGGTGACATATAGGACATTAGAGAGAGAAGGCTGATATCAGTAACAATGTGATTACAGTGGAGTCATAGAGTATTACCGTCGGAAGGCTGATGTCAAAAACAATGTGTGTAAGGGGGAAACATTGGATCTAGTATTCTTCCATTTCTTTGTTTCAGTCATATCTGATGAAAGAGATCACAATATTAACTTCTCCATTAGCAGAAAGGTAGATGCAGTAGTGGAGGATGAGGGATTTTCTCAGGAAGGATTGAGAAGGCTAACCAAACAGGCAGAAAGCTGGCAGTGCAAGTTTATTGGAGACAATTGCAAAGTACTGCATGCACTTGGGCCACAACATCTCAGATGTGACGTATCAACTAGGAGAATGAAAATTATGGGAATAGAGCAGCTAAAGGATCTGAATTGTGAATCACTCTTGGACTGGATTACAAGAAGTAGACTGAGAGGGCATTGGACAGTAATACACAGAATGCTGGCTTACATCCTATGTAGGATAGACTCCAAAAGGAAAGAGGTAATGCATCTACTCTGTAGGGCTGTGGTTAGAGTACAGCTCAAGTAATCTGTGCATTTTAGGATTCTATACAAAGATAAGGCTGTCAGACAGCTGTAAGGAGTGCAAAAGGTCCAGGGGAATGCCACCCCAAGGGTGTGTGGGATGGATTTAGGGTTGCCACCTTTTGCTTAGGCAGAAATTGGACCAAAGCCATACTCTATGCATCTCCCATTTACCCCTTCCTTCTCTTCCCCTTTCTCCTTCTACCCCATGTCCATTTTCTGATGTAACAGGTATGTCAGGTATGTAAATGTTGTGCTGAATGATAATGAGGTAGCATTTCAGTGTTTTATAAAAAATACTATTCTGCTGTTATGGTTTTCCTGGCTTTGTATGCAATTGCATCTGATTAGTGATGCTTTTCTCAAATAAAAACAAAGCAGAATTAGAGATTAACAAACTCCAACAGTCTATTTATTTTTTTAACATATTACCTGAAATTGTACAGTGTTTTCAAGTCTACTGGACAATTTCTCTGATTTGTATATATCCCAGACAAAATGGAAAGGCGATAACCCTAGATGGATTATGACTTGAAAATAGGCAGCTGTAGTGTTTGTTATTATAAACCGAAAGAGATAAGGGGTACAGGATATGGATGTACAAGATGATGTTAGGAGGACATGAAGCGGTCAGGTAAGGGGAGGCATAGGCAGCAGATTACAGGTGACCACTACTCCTTGGATCTCTGTGAGTACTTCTTCAGGGGGAAGGTTGTGGACAGACAGAACATAGTACCAGAAATGCTATTGGAGATGACTCCATTGAGCCATTCAAGATACCATAAAAATATGGAGAAAGGATGAAGGGGAAGAGTAGAGTCCTTAATGCAGTTAAAGAGCAGAGGGATAATCCCACACTGCCTCATTTTGTTATCCAGCAAACCGAATATAATGGAAAGGATAAGAAGAAACACTGACATTGTTATAATCCTGCGTGCCTAGCAAGGCTACACATAGCATTTATTCTTTATAAAGCTAGATACTATAAAGGACTTTCTTTTGCAGTGCTTGTGCAAATGCATTTCAGTGATATAGTCATGACACTTTACTGAAACAGAAAAGCAATAACAATTCAGTTGTTCTCCATACCGTAATATAAGATGGACCCAACAGCATTTTACGTTATCTGTGTAGACAAGGCAGTGTATAATAACTGAAAACAAATTTGCATATGGTTACATGTGAAAAAAAAAACTGACATTATTATCACTGAAAAATGATGTAAACAGGGTTTTTCATACCATAAACATTTCTTTATATTGCCATATAAATCTGATGATCTGTCACAAATTCTTGTAGTTATGACACTATCAAATAAAATTTTAGAAGGCTAACATAAGTATGATTCCTGCTGGTTATTTATTTCAAAATGTATGTAGACAACATAAGTTATTGTTTGTCAAAGTAGCATATAATTTTTTAGTCATGCATCAGTGACCTCATGCAACCACTAACACAATGCTTAGCACAGAGCACTCAGGATGTGAGCTGCTAATGAGCTTCAACCTGCAACAATGATTTCCTCAATTTGCACTCAGAACAGCAATGTGCCTGGGTCATCCTTGAATAAAGATACTTGTGCCTGGTGGGCTCTCATTGTTTACAAATAAGTAAAATAAAATGGGCCTAGCTAGTGTTTAACAGCATAGAATTATAAAACCCTCTAAGTATTACAACCATAATGTAAATACTTGTACGATGTTTCTGTTTTAGTAATGCAGTTTCTATACTGACCCCTAGAGCTAAGAGATAATGAATACTTTATTAATATTTATGGCTTACAGAACATTCTGCTGCTGCTGATAAGTAACTAATAAAGACCAGTCTAACTACTGTAAAAGTGAATGTTAATAAAGCGATCATTAACAGCAGAATAGTATTTCTTATAAAACACTGAAATGCCACCTCATTATCATTCAGCACAGCTTTTACAATTTTTTTATTAGGATGAAAACTATAATTAAGGTAAAAGGTGGCAGAACAGTGCTGACGCAGCTGCCCATGAGAATCATATTAATGGAAAAATGAGTACTACCATTTCACCCCTAATGTGTAAAAATGAGTGTGAGCATAGGCTTAAGAACCTAATTCAGAACCCAGTGAAAGTTGAGAACTGTTGTTACTTTTATATGCACGTTACCTGTTCTGACATTGTAGTCATTTCTCTCCATCTTCGGTATTTCATTTAACTTTCTGATATAGTTCATCTGATCATGCTGGAACTTCCAGCAGGAGCTCTGGAGGTGATTGAAGCTTCCATGTGAAGCCTTCAGTGAATCAGTTATTCTGCTTTAGTTAATTACCTCAGGCTTGCCACTGAGTTGGCTTCCTGCAGGTTCCACTGTCTCATTGAGGAATGACCTGCAAGTAATTACTCCAGCAGGACAAAAATATTAACAGAATTCATAAAAGAGCGCAGTAGCAGTAAGGCTGTGGTGCTGACAGTTAGAGCACTAGGATGTGATAAGGTGTGACACACATTTATTGAAATGACACTTAAGAATGCCAATGAAACATCAGCCTTGATACTAAATGATGGCATAGCAGCAACCAAGCAAATAGCAAGAGTGTGTCATAAGCACCCCACTTGTGCAAAACTATGAAGTTTTAAGAGGTGGGGAGATGAATTACTGAAGCTAGAGGTTTTAAGGCAATATCTAATCTAATCTAATTCATCTGCATGGTTACAGCGGGGTAGGGAGAGGCGCAATCTACTACTTATATTGGAACTGTATTGGCAAATTAATCTAAATGCATAGTACTAACTAGGCTTACATATCTGGAAACCAGTGAGTTACTTAAGATATGGACAAGGACTGACTATATTTATATAAATGAATGTCTTAACCTTGTTTTACATTTTGTACAAGTGCTGGTTCCCAACAATGTTATTTTAAATTTTAAATAAATAATTGTACTATTCTTGGACCTGCAGTAGCTATGTACATTTTATTTTATCTGAGTAATCTACCTAAACGTCTTTATATGTATCTAGTTGGTAAGATAACACATTATAGCATGCAGAATATTTATTAGACACACACACACACACACACGCGCACACACACGCACACACACACACGCACACACACACACACACACACACACACACACACACACACACACACACACACACACACACACACAAACACACACGCGCACACACACACACACACACACACACACACACACACACACACACACACACACACACACACACACACGCACACACACACACGCACACACGCACACACGCACACGCGCACACACACACACACACACACACACACACCATGCGAGCGCACACACACACACACACACACACACACACACACACACACACACACACACACATACATACACGTTTCCCTGTGATTACTTTGTGTGCTCATTTCCTGCAACCCTTTTACTCTATTTTCCATGTACTGTCCTAATCCTTTGTCTTTATTCATACAGTAAATGCTTTAGCCCTCTGGACATCTGAGTGCCCTTTTTTTGCACCATTTCCATCAGTGCTGTGTCCCTATTAGTATATGGTCTCCAGAACTACTCACATTACTGTAGCTGTAGAGGTGGGGGAGTTACAAATGGAATGCCTTGTTCCTGTTTCTTGAGTTTATCCTCTTTTCTGTGCACCTAGACATCTTTTTGGCTCTTCCTATTGCCTGTTCACAATGTACTTGTGGTCCCTTTGTCCTGCCTGGTTCTCTGAAGAAGCACCTCCTTCCCCCACACTACCATAATCAGCTTTGTTTGATGGGTTTGCGTTATCCTTTCCTGGACTACTCTGTATTTCCTGAGGTTAAACCTTTGCTGCTAGTTCACTGACAAGCTGCCAGCTTATTTAGACTAACAGTTTGAAGTGCCTTTTTCTTTTTCACTGCTGTCTCTCTCTCTTTCTAGGATATGATGTCATTAGCAAAGCATCCTGTTCCCCATACCAGCTGTAATGTCATGTCCTTCACTCTCTCCCTCTTTCTGTATCTCTATTAAACAGTGCAGGCCAATGGCATATTAACTGGTAAGAAGACCTTTTAGTTTGGCAATTAACTGATCATGAATGCTTAATTTTATTTTTATCTCAGACAGAAAGTCAGGTCAGTACTTTTATTGTATCTTTTGCTGATTTGTGATTTGATTTGTGTATTCATCACATACACACATACACACACATGCACGCACACATGTACTCATGCAGATTTTATTTATTATTTTTTATTTTATTTTATTTTACATTTGTTAACCGGGAGGATCCGACTGGATACATGTCCATTTTCAGCGGAGGCCCGGGGAGAAAAGCTCCAGACAAGACAATACAAACAAGTCACAAAAAAAAAAAAATTATAAATTAACTAATACAGGTAGAGGTTTAGTTTTATAAAATCAAATCAAGGTAAGGTTAGTAATTACAATATATTCAAACAATGATTCAGTAGATATACTTGAGACCCTGATTCTGGGAACAATGTAAGTTCAGAGAGATAGCTAGCCAGGATTAAGAATATATTTAAATCTGTATGGTATGCATATGTATTATTGCATCCTACAGTGCATGCAGAAATGTTACAGCTATGGGAGAGACAACCTTATTTAGTGTTGTTTCTGTGCAAAGTCAGTTATTCTCATTTAATTTACTAAGCAAAATTAACTCCCAAAAATAGAAGCTAGATTCATTACTGATTGCAATGATGTTAATAGCTAAAAACAACAGCCTAGTGATTTATTTTAAGATGAGTCTGTCTTATCTCTGTCAGAGAAGGACTGAAGTGCAAAATATGAAAGAAGGAGGAAAAGCAGGGATGTATAATTATTGTAAATGTATGCTCATATTCACCTTCTCAGGGCTTTCTGTAAATTCTGTCAAAAGATGTTCAGATCAGAAATAATATCAACATATTCTTCCATGATTGCTTGCACATTGTGTGCCTAGACAGATTTTACTGGCCTAAATGTTAATGAGTCATCGGCTTCTGCTCAAGCTATTAGTTCTCAGAGTTTTGTAAATACATTCCCTGCAATCTGTTCAACATGTAACACGTTGTTGTTGCATCTTTTGGCTTTTCCCGGTTAGGGGTCACTACAGTGGAACTTCGGTCCGCTAATGACTGGCAGTAGATTTTTACATGCCAAGTTGCCAGCCCTGATGCACAACCTTCAACGAAGGTATGCCCATTCACGCATGTCTCCATGCAGAAGATGCTCTAGCTGAGAATCGAACCGGACTGCATCTTACTGTGAGGCGACAACGCTACCGCAGCACCACCACCGCAGTCTCAACATATAACACGTATTTGTTTAAATGTCAGGAAAAGATGAAACTACTTACACAGTAATGGATTTGTAAATGAGTTGACTGGGATTGGTGAAAATCAGCACAATTCTGATTTTATGCTAATTTTTTTCTGCACTATTTTTTATTATTTACTTTATTTACATGAAGTCATAAAATGTCATAAAATGACAAATTCTGTTTATATATATATATATATATATATATATATATATATATATATATATATATATATATATATACATACATACATATGTGTGAGTGTATACCTATATACATATCTACATACTTACATATATGCATACAGTACTCATCTTCCCAAAATGTATCAATAACTATGTTCTAGATCTTGTTTCACATAACGTTCACTACACTGACTGCTACATGCAGCCTGCATGCACCGTTCTTATATTTATAGGCGTGGAAGGTTTTAGGTAAAGCTTCAGGTCTGCTACAAACAAACTGTGACAATCCTCCTTTCCATCTTAAATTTGGGTAGGTTTTGGCTATCCTGGAAATTGAAGTGCTTGAAAGTTCTGACCCCCTGAGGCATGATTAGATTGTGGCAACAGCAGAATCATGGTGACTGCGGAGGACAAATTCTTCTGAGGTAGTAAGGGACATCCCTCCAGTCAGCAGTCTCCCACTCTAGCTCATAAAGAAACCTTTGCGCTGTATTTAGTTATTAAAAATACCATTTGAGCCCTTAAAGTTAGCTACACTAGTCTCTCTACAGTACCACACTGCGATGTGAAACGTTAGCGACCAGCAGCATATTTGGAAATCGGATATCATCTTTCCTTCTTTGCTTGATTCTTTTCTGGACTGTAGTTCCCTCGGAGAAGAGTAGCACAGCTGATGAAGATCTGGCCACCATGATTCATGTGTCAGAAGTTCCTATAAGGAATTTGGTAACGCATGACTTTTTAAAGGTCTACGAAACATGCTCAGAGAAGAGTGTGATTTGGACAATGCCAGAAGATGCAGAACAATGCCACTACAGAGAAGTACAAACATAAATAATTATATTATGACAAAAATAATTAAATCAATTTGCTTAGACCTAGAAAAAGTTTTGACTATTATTATTTAATAGTCATTAAAACAGAGGACATGAAAACAAGGAGTCTTATAAAGCTGTTCAGACATTGTGACCTGCTTAGTATTAGTCAATGCAGGTACAGAAATTAAACCCTACAATAAAGATTACCATAATAAATATGTTTAAATAGTAAGAAGGAAGAACACATGAAATACCATTCATGTTATCATCATAACACCTCCTACTACACATTTGGAAAATAATATTGTATTTTAACAATATTAGATAATTTTTTCTTATATCTTAAAAATAACTACATCAGTTTCTCATAGAATATAAACCAAACCTGCATGAGTGTGAATAAGGAAGGGTCAATAAATTCTTGTCCAGCTTCTGGTTGCGTGCTGCATTGTATAGTCAAAAATCCTTCCACTGGCTTATCTCTGGCCAGTAACAAATTCTGAACATATGATGTCACTAATTAAGTGAAACTCCGTTCCCTGATAAGATTACAGTTTTAATGTTACTCAGCAATTTACTCAGGTATCTTTTAACTGTGGTACGAGCACTCCTTTCTTAGAGAGCAAAAACCCTTAGATGCTATCAAAAGCTGACTCATCTAAAAGCCGGTTCGGTGATATAGAGGGAAGGAGTTCGGAATATTCTCTAGATGACCATGATGTGGATACTGGCTCAAGTGCCACAAGAGCCAACCAGGGAGGGGTGACAGTGGCCAATACAGACTCAGCCCTCCAAAAGAAGGAGATGGTACAGATCCTACTTTAAAAGTGCCACCTAAAAGAAGACCTCCATCTGTTCGATTTCCAGATAGTCTGGGAAAAAAACGGACAGATGGTAACACTACGATTTGGAAGGCAGTTCATAAAGCACTTCTTCATCGAAGGCAAATGCTCCTGTTTGAAGACATATCACCTAACACACTATACTTACCTCCTTTCCAAGTCTCCTTTTCGCTCTTAGATTACTGAAGGTTGACCCACTTTAGAAACTAAGGTATGTGTTGTACACTCTGCTCGTTTTGCATGACCTACTGTTTTAATTTACAACCTAGACTTGTATGCAGCTTTGTTGAAAATGTTATTTATTTTATTTATTTATTTATTTTACATTTGTTGACTGGGATAGTCCGACTGGATGCATGTCCATTTTCAGTGGAGGCCCGGGGAGAAAAGCTCCAAGGGTAAGCAGATACAGCATTACATAATGCCAGCATTACATATTACAAACAGATTATTTACAGAGATTACATAAGTAAGCAAGTTAAACAAGTTCCACAGGTTACAGTTAGTCCTGAGCACAAGTCAGGATTAAATTAAATTACACAGTAAACTGGTTAACAGATTTTTACACATTCGAGTTAGCCAGGCTTGATACATTGACATAGCCAGTTAAGTGACAAATGTTGTTTGAGTCTAGTTTTAAATTGACCTAAGGTGGACAGTACGGTAATATCAGCTGGAAGAGAGTTCCAGGATCTACTTACAGAGTTTGCAAAGAGAGAATCACCGGCTGTGTTATTAATTTTGCTAGTCTGAATTAGTAGTTTGTTAGAGGATCGAAGCAGTCTAGGATTGTTATAGGGGGTGATAATATTTTTAAGTGCAGGAGTATTGTCCGGATTATAGAGGATTTTATAGGCCATAATCAGTTGGTTATACTGGATTAGGCTAGGTAGTTCAAGCCAACCAAGCTGATTTAGATTGATGCAATGATGTGTCCTAAAAGGCAGCCCAGTGGCAAACCTGGCAATGTGGTTGTAGCAAACTGAGAGTTTGTTAAGGACAGTCTTGTTCAAATTCGAGAGTAGAGGGATGCATACAGAAGGGTTGAAAGAAGGTGAGAGCGAGCTATGGCAATTTTAGCTGGAGGGGTTAGGAAGGCTTTTATTCTGTAAAGTGACCCTAGTTTTTATTGATGGTTTTGATAGTTTGGTTAACATGTAGGTCAAATTTGAGATTATTGTCTATGATGACACCTAATAGTTTTGTAGATGGGTCAGGGGAGATTATTGTGCCATCATTTGATTTTATGGTAAAGGTGAAAGCGGTAGACCTACATGTTGGTGAAAATAACAGCATTTTAGTTTTTTTGGGATTTAGGATCAGACGATGTTCAGAAAGCCAGTTTTCTATTGTATTAAAGGTGGTCTGGGTAGCTGACCATAACTCTACTGGAGATGTGGCTGAGCAAATCAGAGTAGAGTCATCGGCATATTGGATACAGCTGACTTTTGGGATGACAGTATAAAGGTCTTTAATGAAGATGGAGAACAGCAAGGGCCCTAGTATAGAGCCTTGTAGTACTCCAAGGGTGTTAGGTAGAAGGTTAGAGAGTTTGTTCTGCCAGAGGACAGCCTGCTGTCGACCATTCAGGTAGGATTGAAACCATTGGAGGGCTCCAGTATCTAGACAGAATGTTTGCAGGGTGTGGATTAAAAGTTGGTGATCAACCATATCGAATGCCTTGGAAAGATCCAAAAAGAGGGCTGAGGATATATAATTATTGTTGTGATTATGGTTTATGGTGTTAGTAAAGGCTAGGAGGGCTGAAGTAGTGCTGTGATGAGGACGGAAGCCATGCTGAGTGTCTGCCATAAGGCAATTTTGGATTAGGTGGTGCATGAGTTGTCTATGAATACATTTTTCCATAATCTTTGCAAGTGGAGAGAGTATAGCTATTGGCCTATAATTGGAGAATTCAGTAGAGCTGAATAAACTAATAAACGGTGCTTTACGGTTGAAAATAAAATAAAGCACACTAAAGACTGAAATATTTAGTTCCATTTAAAGAAGTGATCCAGAATAAATGTGATATAATTATAATGTACTACATTCAGCTACTGCAGGAATAAAACTGGAACAATTTTCTATGATTGTTTCATTTAGTGAAGGACCAGGTTATTCATAAACATAGTGCACATTTGCATAAATGAATTCCGTGCACCGTGTTTAGAATGTCTGTATCACTTCTTCCTTACGTAGACCACAGATCTGCCCTTAACAGATGACAGTTTTACTTTCTGCCACTTGATGAAAAGCTTGCTGTGATTAAGCTCTATAAAAGCCCATACATGTAAGCATATATGTGCCCCAGATAAAGGCTGTTAATCTCCAAATGTCATTATAGCATACTATGGTGAGGTGAGACAATTGCAAACTCTTTAACATATTCATAGTGATGGGCAGAAGAGACTATTACAGATGGTACGAAACTGAGAAATGGCAACAAATCCCATTGTTTAACCTAACAAAATAATAGACAATACCAGTTCATCTGCATTGTCTAATCAAAAGACAATTTGATAACATAAGATTTTGACAGAGATGAAAAAACTGAGACCCTAACTGTGCAACAAAGGCTGGACCACTGCGCCGATGATCATCAGCTATCTTTTTTAAATATATATTTTTTTTAATATCAAAAACAAACTGAGAGATTTTTATAATGTTCCAGTAGCAGTAGTAAACCTGATTGTGCATTTTAATTACAGATTCCGCAGTTTTATTTACTGACAACAGTAGGAGCTGATTAATGCTTAATCAGCAATAACCTTTTCCAACCCCAGAATGGGACAGACAGGTTTAATGACCTTTGATCTGAGGTATACCTAGGTTTTCCATGATGCAGAAATTCTAGTAGAATTATATTTCTTTATGAAGTTATTACAATTTCAGCTCAAATGAGAGCCTAGTACAGGAAACAAAATATTTTTTACACATTTCATTAAAATGATTATGCATTTTCTAAAAGAAGTATACATTGAAATTTCCTTGAAAGTTCTTAAATACTATTTCTGTTTTATATTTTTGACTAAAAATGATAACACATAAGCATCCAGTTTAATCAGTACTAGATAATTCAAAGTGCAGATATCAGAAAATGCTCTAGAATTTTATTTAAAGGTTCAGGCAATAATTCCTATGTTCACCTAATTCCAATATAATATTTCTGATGACTTGTAGTTGTTATCTACACATTCTTTGCCTTCTTGAAATTTGTTTTTATAGCACCCATTTCCACTTAGATAAGTTAGTTGTCACATAATGTTTCCATATGCATCTGTTTTATCTTTCTTCAGAATAGGGAACTGCATTCTATCACTAGAGCTAGGCCTTCGGGTCACTAGGATGTCTAGCAGACTTCTGTATCTTGCTGTAATATGAGAGTAGTTCTGAATTATATACTAATGTGGGCTTCATTTTACAAGATATATTTTATGTAGTTTGAAATATACCTTAAAACTTGTCCAGAGAAACACTGTTTTATAAAGTCTAGCAAGAATTATCGTCTTTCACTTAATAATTTTGATTTTTAGACAGTGATGTCTCTCTGCCAAGTCAATGATTTTCAGATCAGAACAGGATATGAAAGTGTAAAGGTTTTACTCATTACTTTAACTTTTCCAAATAAATGCAACATAATCTACCCTACATGTATCTGCTGTGACTACTATCACTGCAAACCCGTCCTTTCACTAGGTATAGTCACCATTAACTCTTTAATTCTCTACCATCTTTCTTTGTAATCTAACTTCCAAATCGTTTATATATTCATATTCAGTATTACAAGCTCTGCTGAAACTATGCCCAGCACATCTACAACCTCATGTAGATTACCTTACAACCTCAGCCATAATAAATTGTTCATCAAGCTGCTGGACCTGTGCCAAATTGTCCGTCTTAGACGACATACCCACCAGGGCATAAGCAAACACACACACACACACACACACACACACACACACACACACACACACACACACACACACACATACGTGTAATACACATGCATATATTCATACACATATACACACAGTCATGGATGCATACAGTGAAACTAATTCCTCAAAAGACACACCCACATTGCGTATACATATTTAGACACATAAAACCACAGGTGCACAGTTTTGCACATAAATGCAATTACACAATTACTTGTATTCATGCTGGCTCTCCCTCTTTTTGTCTCTCGTTTTCTGTCTCTATATCTATATATATATATATATATATATATATATATATATATATATATATATATATATATATATCTTACTCATGATCTCTCTCTCTCTTTCTCTCTTTTTCACACACACACACACACACACACACACACACACACACACACACACACACACACACGCACACACACGCACACACACACACACACACACACACACACACACACACACACACACACACACACACACACACACACATACACACACATTGTTTGTCTTCCATTTGCATTTAATGGGGATTCTCATCGGGTTACCTCCTTTCACCTGCACTTATACAGAAATCTTTCAAAAAAACAAATTGCCAGGTCCAAGACAAGCAGATGGGTTTCTATATTAAGAAGAATATACTGCCACAGTTTAACAAGTAAGCCTCAAGAAGGGCACTAGAAAGGGGGAAATGTAGCTGAGACGGTTGCATAAACTGAAGGAGCTAGTAATCTAGTAATAGGTAACATAACTCATTGACCAGCATGTGAAATGTGCAACTAAGTCCAAGTGAACACTGGGATGGTGTCATCTGGGGAACAAATTTGAAAGAGAGGGAGGTAACAGTGCTGCTGTGAAAGGCTACATACACTAAGTCTGTGCCTGATGTACTTAATTTAATTGCGGACAGTGCACTTGAGAACTTAAAAAGTAAGACATGACTACATTGTTGAGTGACAGGGATGCTTTATTTGGCACAGAAGTAGATGTTGTGTCTTTCGGCTTTTCCCGGTTAGGGGTCGCCACAGCGGAACTCCGGTCCGCTAATGATTGGCAGTAGATTTTTACGTGCCGAGTTGCCAGCCCTGATGCATAACCTTCAACGAAGGTAGGCCCATTCATGCATGTCTCCACACAGAAGACGCTCTAGCTGAGAATCGAACAAGACAACGTCTTACTGTGAGGCGACAACGCTACTGCAGCACCACCACCGCAGTATTGGCACAGAAGTAGATGATAAGCAAAATACTATAATCCTAAATACTAAAGGTTGCTTAGACATGCAGAGAAGTAGAGGATGTAGAATCTTAGATACATTTTAGAAGCACTTTGAAACTAGCACGCACAATATTTTGTTATTAGTGGTTTAATGAAGCATAAAAATCTTTAAGCTGTTACGTAAAACTAATCAGAATTACTGAACTCATTTACATCAATGAATTGTTATAACCGACAGCAAGATCTAATCTGAAATAAAAGAGAGGCCAAGGTGAGCAATCATATATTTTACTGAAGCGAGTAGTCAGGAATTTTCACTTGAGAGGTTTTAACAACATTACTATGTGACACTACTATAAAGCTATTCTTCCCACTATGGCAAAACC
>NC_056746.1:266655407-266782907 GCF_019279795.1 Protopterus annectens | reverse complement strand
ATTTTCAGCAGAAACCTGGGGAGAAAAGCTCCACAAACACAATACAAAATATTACATTGATATGGTGCAAAGAGAGAAAACATTTGTTACACAGTAACAAATAATCACAGTTTAACAAAGCAGTAAATACATTGTTACATTGTAATATTCTTTATATAGAGAGATTCAGAGTTTAGCAAGGCAACATGACATGGATTAATGGAAATTTACCTTGTTTATAACATTACAGCAAACATGTTTGAAGGTTTTGCAGTTTTGGTGGTGCTGCGGTAGCGTTGTCGCCTCACAGTAAGATGTTGTCCTGTTCGATTCTCAGCTAGAGCATCTTCTGTGTGGAGACATGCGTGAATGGGCATACCTTCGTTGAAGGTTGTGTGTCAGGGCTGGCAACTCGGCATGTAAAAATCTACTGCCAATCATTAGCGGACCGGAGTTCCGCTGTGGCGACCCCTAACCGGGAAAAGCCGAAAGACACAACAACAACAACAACGGGGTGCCAATAAGGGAAATTTAGATGTAGAGTCCTATAAAGAAGTAGATTGTTTAAAAAGAGTAGTGATTGTTAATCAGGGTTGGAGCATGGGCAAAGTCATATGTTAGTTAGATGAGATTTGAGTAGCTTTTTAAAATGGTGAGGTTAGTTGTAGATCTGATAGTTGGAGGGAGTGCATTCCAGACTCTTGCTACATAATTTGAATAAAGCGAGTCACCTGCAGTATTATTATTATCTTTGTTTATTTTTAGTAGCAATAAGACACGATTACTTAAGTAAGGTTGTAGCATGTTTTGAAGGAGTGTTTTTTTTTTTCTGGTTGGTAAAGTAATGTATGTGCCATTGTAAGCTGGGCATAGGATAAGAGATGGCGACATTCTAAACAGGTTAGTCTTTTCTTGGCTAAGCAGTGATGGGATCTATATGGAGACTGCAGAGAATTTTGCTATTTCATTGTAGCATGCTTCAAGTTTATCTCAATCTGTTTTCTTTATGTTGGTGAGTATGAGTGAAGTGTATAGGAGAGAAGACAGTAGGTGGGTTCTTGCAATGACAGCTTTGGTGTCATTATCTAGAAATAGTTTGTTTCTTTATAATGTGCCTGTTTTTTGTACTTTCTTGAAAGTTTGAGCTATATGCATGTTAAATTTCATGTTGTTATCAATAATCACCCCTAGTAGTTAAGTATGGGATATTTGGGAGATGATGGTTTTATCTGTAGATGTGATATAGAAAGCAGGAGGGGGGTCAGTGTCCTCCGTGCGATGGAAGAGCATAAGCTTAGTTTTGTTAGCATTAAGGATGAGCTGTGAGTTAGAATGCCACAATTCCACTGCAGAGAAAGATTGTTGTGTCATTATTTGAAGTTGTGGGAGGGAAGGAGTACATATAAGAGTGGAATCATCTGCACACAGGACTAAGGAGGCAGGACGGGTGGCAGTGTGAAGACTGTTAGCAAAGATACTAAAGAGGAGAGGCCCCGAGCCTTGTGGAATATCAGCTTAATCAGGATAGTGTTTACTCTGTAGTGAAATTAGAAGCCTTTGTTCCCTGGCCATCTGTGTAAATGAACATTGCCCAGCTGAACTGTCTCACTTAAAAATGTTAAAGAAATAAATGTAACAAATATGTGCATGATTCAGCACCACTCACAGCACATTTCCTTCCTGATAAGCTCATTAAGATATACTTTATTTCTCAGTAAGCTGCAATGTCAGATTTTTTTCTGCTAACAGAACTAGAAACTTACATGTATGCTTGCATGCATGCACAAAGACACACGTGCAGGTGCCCATACACGCACACACACAAACACACACTCACGTATAATACACATGCATGTCCATACGCATACATGGACACAGTCATCTATGCATACAGAGAAACTAATTCCACAAAAGACACACCTACATTGCATATACATTTACACACATTAAAGCACAAGCACACAGTCTTGCACATAAATGTAGTCACACAGTTACCAGTATTCATGAATGCTGTTCCTGTTTTTCTCTCAACTTCTCTCGCTGTCTCAGTCTTTCTCATGCTGTCTCTTTTTCTTTTCACATAAACACACACACACACACACACACACACACACACACACACACACACACACACACACACACACACACACATATGTGCACATGCACACAGACAGCATTTTTATCAAAAAGTGTCTAGTTCAATTGCTGTTTCCAAAGTGATTGTTGACATTTTCTATGCAGACATTGTCTGCCTTCCATTTGCATTTAATGTGGATTCTCATTGGGTTACCTCCTTCAAATCAAAGGGGGGCTGCAGGAGACAGCTGAATGGGTGGGGTCAACTAGAAAGGGGAGGGGCTATGATCAAAACCACAAAAACTGTAACTTTAATTAAATACACTGCCCTGGGTGCCAAACCGTCATTATGAGAGTCCAATCAAGACAAAATGAAGTGTAGAAGAAAAAAATATTTTGGTGCATTTGCTGTATGACAGCTTACTTAATATCTAGATGGAAACAAAAAGGTTGTGAGGCATGAAAAAATAAATTACTTTTTAAATACTTTACTGGAATGCCAGTCAAAATCAAGTGTAAGAAAAACAAGCAGCACTCAACTCAAACCACTTCTACTTGCACTGCAGTTCTAATTATAATTTATATTCAGCTTTATTAAAGTACTAAGTAACATGCTGAAAGTAGCAATCTCTGTGATAACCCCTCTTGTAAAAATGTTTCTTATCCAGAAAAGACCTGCTACCTGACAACAACTATCTACTTGTTTTATGGGAAAAACATGATCAAAGTAAAAAATGAAAAGCAAACAAGAAACAAGCTCAAGATACATTGCTTAAAGGATTACTGCACAAGTAATGGGCCACACACGATAGACTGGCATTCTGTTTAGTTTGCAGGTAAAGCCTGCAAAGATGACTGCAAGTCTCCAACAAATGTAATGAGCTTCTTAAAATAATGTAATCCTGTCCTTTATTACAAATACTGTCATATGCATTTCAATACCCAAGGCTTATACGTTATCTAGTTATGTAAGTATTCTCTGCATGGCAACAACAGAAAGACGTTCAGTGTTGGCAATTCTTTAACAGTATGCTTATTAAAGCTTACTTGCATCTTACAATCTCAGACAAGCTTATCTGATGGTCATTAAAGCATTGCTAATTAAATACAGAGCAACAAGCACTTTCTGAAAAATATTAATAAGCATAAATCAACAGTATAAAAATATGACAGAAACCAGAACATTCTGCAAAATCAAGGACAGATGAAAAGCCACTGTAGTACTTGTGTCTACCTTGGATGGGGGGATACTCTGCACATTTACATTGCATAACTGCTCCTTGCCTTGCTTGGTCACATCCATAGTCACTACATGGGGGAGAGGGATGCAACAAGTATGTCATAATTTGAAATGTCTCTGGCTGACTGTGATGGCTCTGACACATTTGTCATTACTCTCAACCTCAGAGCAAGAAATCTGGACAAAGCCATACATAGAAGTGGGACAAAGGCCCAAAAATAAGGACAATTTTTAAATATTGTTCTTATAAACTTAGGAAGATGATAGAATAGTAGGTCTTGCATTAGCATGAATTTTCTGAAGGGTATGAAATCTAAAACTGAAATGTCTGTCATTATTTTCTAACTTCAGTCTTTAATGATTTGCTACTAATTTGCCAAAAAAAACATAATTTTATGAAAAAACGGACCAAAAATGTGATGCAAAGATATAAAATAGCCACACAATACAGCTGGGAACCTGTCAAAGAAGGGACATTTTTTTAATATTAGTACTGCTAACTTGAGCAGCTGACAAAATAAAAGAATCTACATGCATTTCTGAAATAAGTAATCTATAACTCTGATTATTACAGTTATTTATTAATTGTAAACCCACCACGTTTTCTTCCAGAATTGCCATCTTGCGGAGGGATTATTAGGAGAAGAGCAACATTTTGAACCAAAATCGGGGACAATTGAGAGGTTTGGATATGCCTAGTTCTATAAAACAATTTATTTGCACATACCTCTCAACCTGTTAATGCAGGAAATTTGGACAAGGCCAAATATATTGGGAGAACATATAAACAGTACTAAAAATTGCTCTTGTATAAACTGAGACAGTTGATAGAATAACAGGTTTTGCTTTAGCATGCATTTATCTGAAGGTTATGAAGTCTGAAACTCAGTGTCTGTCATTATTTAGTGACTTAATTCCTAAATGATTTGCCAGAAAATCACAATTTTTATGAGGTACAAACCAAAAATAAGAAGCAAAAATCTATTCATTCTGCAAAAATCTGGACAGTTGAGAGGTATAGTTCAGCCAGGGCTGTCTTTGAGTTTGCCGCCCTTCCCCCCTCACAAAATCATGGTTGAATGGAGCCTCCCCCTTGCAGCCATTCCAATGAACCATTACTTGGCTATTTCACCCCATTTACCATAAACGCTAATGTGCATACTGCTTTACTTCTGCGATGATTTGGACTTCATTTGAAAGTTTTATTTTGCATTTTACAGCACAAACACTAATAGATATCTACTAAACAAAGCAATGCAGTCTCACAATGAAAACAGACTTATCATTAAAACTTCTCTGCCCTTGAAACCCACATTCAAAGAAAATACATTTTGCCAGTGGCAGATAAAGATTAACTTTGGGTTTGGGCTGTTTTCAAATCACAGGCCCCTTGCACAAGAAACATACACATGCTCTTTGATACACCTTCCTGATTGTATTAAATTATATTCCTTGTACAATACAGTGGAGTTTTAGAGGACGTTTTAAATTTATTGTTTTGAACATTTTTCCAGTAAACAATGAAACAAAATGCATGCACCAATAATGACAAAACTGCCCAATTCAGAACATTTCCATCTTAAAAGTCTACTCAAACTTCTACAGTCCACCAGTATCAGTAAATATGCACAATCTCTGAAGAAGTAAAAGTCATCTAAATAATTCCACATTAAAGAGATCTGTAACTAATGAAGAGGTTGCTGCGAGCAAACAACTTTATATTTCATTCTTTCATCTACAAATAAAGTACCTGTTGCCCTTGAGGAATAAATTGCCTATGTTACACTAAAGAAATGATAAGCTAGTAATATTGGACAAGGGAATGGATAGCAAGCTGATAACAGGTTCATAATTACCTGATATCTTCACCAAAAAGGACTGCAGCACCCACCCCCTTTGCAACACAGTACAGTGTCAGCAATGCATCTACCTACTGTGGGAGTAGAACCCACAGCCTTCTGCATCAAAAGCAAGTACACTACCCATTGTGCTATTAACAATGCAAGCAGACTCAGCATAAGCAGCATTAAACTTTTGCTCCCCTCTAGATCTCAACTCCTTGTAAAATCTACTCCACACAAAGCTGTATCGCTGAACTTTGCAGCACAAGAAATCTGGAAAAATCCAAAATTTATTGGGGGGGGGGACAAAAGCCCAAAAACCAGGGACACATTTTAAACATTGCTTGTATAATGTTGGAAAGTTGCTAGAATAAAATGCTGTGTTACCGCCATATATTTCACTGCCAAGTTTTGAACCCAGAACTCTGTGCAAAACAGTCAGAGCAACATACCAATATGCCAACTCAGCTGTTTTGTGAAAGAGAAGAAGATTGAAACTTAAATGGTTGCCATTTAGTGAATTCAGTTCTTAGCATAGCTGTCAACCTCTTAGCCCAAAACACCTGAACAAAGCCAATAATGGGGGAATATAGCCCCCAAACATATTCAGTGAATTCACTTCTAACCATAGCTCTCAACCTTTTAGCAAAAAACACCTGGACAAAGCCAGTAATGGGGGACTACAGCCCCCAAACATATTCAGTGAATTCAGTTCTTACCATAGCTCTCAACCTTAGCACAAAAAACCTGGACAAAGCCAATAATGGGGAATACAGTCCCAAACATAGGAACAAATTTCAAATATCCATCTTATAAACTTAAAATTGCTAGAATAAAAAGGTTTTGTGTTACCATGTACTTTCTGAAGAATATGAAGTCTGATATTCAAATGCTTGTCATTTTTATTTATTTAACATTTGTTAACCAGGAAAGTCTGACTTGGAACAAAAGCCAATTTTCAGCAGAGGCCCAGAGAGAAACACTCCAGACACGTCTTTGTAAGATGGGAGGGCACCAGAGCACCCAGAGGAAACCCACACAAACACAGGGAGGACATGCAGACTCCACACAGAAGGCACCCCAGCCAAAAATCAAACCAGAGAACCTGTAGCTGTCAGGCAACAATGCTACCACTGCACTATTGATTTTGTAAAGACACAAAAATGCAGAAATCACAGATTTTATGAGGAACAGAACAGAACAAATATGAGGCAAAAATCTGCACATTTTTTACAAATGGTGGTGG
The DNA here is from genome assembly GCF_019279795.1 of Protopterus annectens. Taxonomy (NCBI): domain Eukaryota; kingdom Metazoa; phylum Chordata; order Ceratodontiformes; family Protopteridae; genus Protopterus; species Protopterus annectens. The sequence continues at coordinate 266,776,525 of NC_056746.1, read as the reverse complement.
GTAGGGAATTCAGGCTCTTGCCACCTGGGTACAGGGTTCAAGCCTGTTCTCTACCCACCACCACACACACACACAAACACACACTTAGTAAAGTCCATTGTATTCCTTAGTTCCATACATTGCAGTCTGATCCCCCTTCAAGTCTATGCAGTTGTAACTGCATAGACTTTCTGGGATAGTGCTGCTGAATGCATTTCTTCCTAATTCAGACTGCTGGTGAGATAGTCTGGTGTGCGCATGCCCCAGACTGATGCGTGATGTTCCGCAACTCGCATTTGTATTTTCTTTTTTTTTTTTCTTTTCTTTTCTTTTTTATTTATGGCTGGGGGGGGCTGCAGTCCTGCAGCCCAATAGCATGAGCCGCCCTTGCCCTATAAGCCAGACAAATGTTATCTGGAAGGCTATGGAGCACAGCATTATGGAACTCATTAACAAAGACATTATGAACCTGCAAACACTGAATCATACCCACTTAGGTTCTCTAAAGGCCAGATCATGGCTCCTACACCTAGTAGACTTTAAGCCAGTTAACAAGGCTATAGGTGAGGGAGGGGAGGTCCACACAGCCAAGCTATAGCTCACCCGCAATTCATACCCATCCCACATTCTGGTATTATACATAACCGCAACAGACTGACCATGAACAATTGTTAGATGATGGATTGACAACTGACACACAGATGTAGGACACACAGTAACATTTGCAGCCTCCATGTACAATTCTATGCCAGTAACAAGTGGTATTCACCTGCACTCAGTCCTGGGACCACTCCTGTTTGGTATATAGCTTTCTTAGGTACAAGCAAACACAGTAGGGATATGTCTGCCCACGTTTGATGAAAATGCATACTGTGGGCTATACTTTATTCTCCAGATGACACACACATCCTCCAAAAGGGTATCATAGAGACAGATACCTGGTGTCAAACTCATGCTGTAAAGCCATAAGCCAAAGAAAGCATAGTTATCCACTTTTAGAAAACAAACTATCCCCAGAGTACCACATAGGTAGTAGCCCCCAAAATGTGGAACAGGTACTAATGTATACATAGAGCCATGTGTTTTGTCATCTCTCCTTTGATAATCACATTACCAAAGGGTTTTGGAAATCCCTCTGTGGAGCACATAAGAAATAAAGGGTTTGCATGCAGATCCACAGAAGTTGTTGCACACCTATAAATATTAGTCATCTTTGCCAGACTTTGCTTGCTTTGGAACATGATTCAAATATACCTCAAGCATTAACCCTCACTCACACTCTTCAATAGAAACCATGACAAGTGGATGTGAAACAGAAGCCGTAGCCCAGGGATCACTGCAGTGGCTTGTCACAAGCATACAGAAGTGACCTAAGGTCTGGAAAGCACCAGCATGCTCTCCCAAAGTTAACAGATGCGTTCATGGAGAAAGCATAGTACCCACCTATGAAATAATTGAGGTCACATGTATGTATATGGCTTTGCCCCACAGCTACTTTACATATGTAATGCACATACAGTTGTCATTGTGATATGTCATACACTAGAAAAATTAAAATCCACTCCACATTGATCAACAGTATCACACACACATTCAGCAAGTGCAAGATTCAAACTCCTTCCTAAGGAACATTATGATACTACAGCAGTATGCATTTACACGATGCACTATCCATATTACTGATATCTCACCTTTCCACAGGTATATTTATAGGATGGTGACATCATCAGACTTGTCAAAGATGAGTACATCACTTTTAAGGGGTGTGAGTATTCTCCAAAAAGGTTGCACTTCCCCAGGAAGACACACGCACACAGTTGGAAAGTGCAGGATTCAAACCCCTACCTAACTACATTATGATACTACAGCAGTATGCATTTACATGACGTGCTATATACATTAGTGGGATTTTTCATTTCCACAGGTATATTTGCAGGATGGTCACATCATCAGACTTGACAAAGATGAGTATACCATTTTTAAGGGGTATGAGTAGTCTCCAACAATGTTGCTCCTCACCAGGGAGGCACACCCTCTCACACAGTTGGCAAGTGCAGGATTCAAACCCCTACAAAACTACATTATGATAACGCAGCAGTATGCATTTACACAACACACTATACACGACTGGGGTTGCACCTTTCCAGAGGCATATTTGTAGGATGGTGACATCATCAGACTTGACAAAGATGAGTATACCACTTTTAAGGAGTGTGAGTAGTCTCCAAAAAGGTTGCTCCTCCTCAGTAAGGCACACACATTCACCAAGTGCAGGATTCAAACCCCTACCTAACTACATTATGACACACTATACACATTACTGGGATTTCTTCTTTCCACAGGTATATTTGTAGGATGGTGACATCATCAGACTTGACAAAGATGAGTATACCACTTTTAAGTGGTGTGAGTAGTCTCCAGAAATGCTGTTTCGCCTTCAGGAGACACACACACTCAGCAAGTGCAGGATTTGAATCCCTATCTAACTACATTATGATACTACAGCAGTACACATTTACACGATGCACTATACACATTACTGGAGCTTCTCCTTTCCACAGGTATATTTGTAGGATGGCGACATCATCAGACTTGACAAAGATGAATATACCACTTTTAAGGGGTGTGAGTAGTCTCCAAAAAGGTTTCTTCTCCCCCGGGGGATATACACACTCACAGTTAACAAGTGCCGGATTCAAACCCCTACCTAGCTACATTATAACACTACAGCTGTACACATTTACACGACACACTATATACATGACTAAGATTTCTTCTTTCCACAGGTATATTTGTAGGATGGTGACATCATCAGACTTGACAAAGATGAGTATACCACTTTTAAGGGGTGTGAGTAGTCTCCAAAAAGGGTGCGCCTCCCCCCAGGGAAACACACACACTCGGCAAGTGCAGGATTCAAACCCCTACTTAACTATGTTATGATAGTACAGCAGTATGCATTTACACTACGCACTATACACATTATTGAGATTTCTCCTTTCTACAGATATATTTGTAGGATGATGACATCATCAGACTTGACAAAGATGAGTATACCACTTTTAAGGAGTGTGAGTAGTCTCCAAAAAGGTTGCTCCTCTCAAGCAAGACACACACAGTTGGCAAATGCAGGATTCGAACCCCTACCTTACTACATTATGATACTACAGCAGTAAACATTTACACGACGCACTATACACATTACCGGGATTTCTTCTTTCCACAGGTATAGTTGTAGGATGGTGACATTATCAAACTTGACAAAGATGAGTATACCACTTTTAAGGGGTGTGAGTAGTCTCCACAAAGGTCACTCCTCCCCAGGGAGACACACACAGCTGGCAAGTGCAGGATTCGAACCCCTACCTAACTACATTATGACACTACAGCAGTACGCATTTACATAACACACTATACACATTACTGGGATTTTTGTTTTCCACAGGTATATTTGTAGGATGGTGACATCATCAGACTTGACAAAGATGAGTATACCACTTTTAAGGGGTGTGAGTAGTCTCCAAAAAGGTTGCTCCTTCCCAGGGAGAGACAGACAGACAGACACACACACACACACACACACACACACACACACACACACACACACACACACACACACACACACACACACACACACACACACACACAGTTGGCAAGTGCGTGGTTCTTAATCCAGACTAAGAACGTCTTTACACTTCAGCAAGCAATATGAAGTTACAGGGTGCAATACAGACATTACTTGCTGACAGTTTGCCCAAAGGTTTTTTTCACATTTGCTAACCTCAGCAGGCTTATCATACTAGGTGTATTATGAGTGTATTTTATGAATAGGCCATGACCATATCATATATGGGTTGATGCACCACATGCTGGCACACACAGGCTCATACCGGTGGCTAAGCTCTGTCAACCCAATACTGGACAACACAGTCAGGAGGAGTAGGGTCATACAACCACAACACCAACTGTCTCACATAGACCTACAATATAAGCACCAGCAAAACACACACATAAATACACATTACCATACTCGGAGAATACAAATATTAATCTGAAAAAGAGAGAGTATCCTCCTAACAGACAAGCAAGCAACATGCACCTCCAAGCACACGCCAGAAAACACATAATACACCAAAGCAGTGTGCCTCACAACAGGCCCTAAGGCAAAACAACATACCCAAAATACTAGTAATAGGTGACTTCATAGTCAGGCACACAGATGTTCCACTCACTCGGCTGGACAAGGGAAAGGTTACTGTCAGTTGTCTGTCAGGTACTATGATCCACCACATAACACAAGCACTTACATCACTCCAGAACAGGTACATATATGACGTGTTCTTTGTATATGTCAGTGTGAATGATCTGAGACATACCTCCCAGGACAACATGACAAGAGGTATATATATTAGCTCTATGATCATGTAGCCCAGGCTGGTATGACCCTGACCTTGAGTAGCATCTTACCTTCACCTACATGATACTGCAATATAACAGAAAGATGATAAACTTCAACAATTGGCTGAGCTTCTGGTGTCATTCAAAGGGGATCCAGTCTCTGCCTGTGATGACATGATAGACAAGCCTCATTGCTTCGCTACAGATGGTTTGCACCTGTGGCCCCTATGTTTCTGAATACTGGCCAAGGCTCTTGCTGTCCCCATATTACCTTTTTTAGGCAAGGCTCAAAGGTTCATAGGTAGGTACTAGGCTATTGGCCCTGGGGCCTATACAAGCCCAGCCAAAAAGGTACCCTGGCTTTTGCCACCCAAGAAATGTATTTTCCTGTGCCACTGCCGAGCAGAGACACAGAAGTGATCCACAGGGTGAATTTCCTATTTCCCATCCATTCATCAAGATTTTTCTTGAAGAGTGGTAATGAGGAGCTTTGTTTGATATAGATAGATAGTTTATTCCAGAGTATGGGAAGTCTCTGGGACAGGAATCTATCCCTCTGGCATGTTCTGTTTATTGTGGTAGCAAGGTTTAGGTCCCTAGAGCGTGTAGGTTTATAGGTTCATAGGTAGGTATTAGGCTATCTGCCTAAGGCATTTATAAGCCTAGCCAGAAAGTGTTGGCTTTCACCTCCCTTTTAAATTAGTTTCCTGGGCCTCTGTCTAGCAGGGCCACTGAAGTGATCCCAGGGGTAAATTTACGATTTCCCATCCACTTGTCAAGATTCCTCTTGAAGAGAGTCAGCGAGGGGCTCTGCCTAACATAAACTGGGATTCTATTCCAGAGTGAAGGAAGTCTCTGGGGCTGGAATCTATCCCTCCAGCACGTCCTGTTTATTGCTGTGCTGAGGTTTAATTCACTGGAGCATGTGGCTCTAAGAGATTTGGTTTTCTTGAGGTGGAGCATGTCCATTAATTCCGGGTTGGACATGGCCTTATACGTCAGGCATAGATCACCTCTGAGCAGGCAGTAAGCAACTGAGTAGAGCTGGAGTTTCTTTGGTTGAGCTGCATAGGGCATCTCTTTGAGGCCCATGATCCTCTTGGTGAGGTACTTCTGTGGTCTTTCCAGCTGTTGCATGTGCCGATTAAGGTACATACCAAATGGGGCATTGTACTCTATTATGGGCCTAATGAATGATGAGTAACGGGGCACAATGACCTCTCTTGATCTAGAGGTGAACCCTTTTGTGATTAGGTGAGCTACATAGAAGGAATTTCTAACCACTTTGGCAATGTGATTATCAAAGGAGAGGTTACTATCTACCTGGGTCCCCAGGTCCCTAATTACATTTTCCGTACCTAGTGGATTACCACCTATGTGGTAATTCATGGGCACTTTATTTTTTCCAAAGGAGATGACTATGCATTTTTTGGCATTCAGCTTGAGGCCATGGTTTTGACACCAGGTATCTGTCTCTGTAAGACCCTTCTGGAGGATGTCTGTGTCAGCCGGAGAGTCGATTATGGCCCCCAGTTTGCAGTCATCTGTGAACTTGGTCAGCCATAGTCCTCCCATGCTTGCCTGTACCTCAGAGAAGTATATACTGAACAGGCGGGGTCCCAGGACCAAGCCCTGTGGGACGCCACTTGTGACTGGTTTAGAGTCAGACATGGCACCCGCAACTCTGACCATGTGTGTTCTATCCGTGAGCCAGTTGGCCACCCATCTCATGACATAGGGGTTAATGTTCAAGCTGGTAAGCTTGTCTATGATGCCAGAGTGGGGAATGGTGTTGAAGGCCTTAGTGAGGTCCAGGTAGGCTGTGTGGGCTACCTTCCCTTCATCTTATGGCCTTGGTAACTGTTTCAAAGAAGTCAACTATGTTTAGGAGGCAGGATCAGTCTTTAACAAAGCCAAATTGGGTAGGGTCCAGTGTCTGGAGATTTCTAATGTCTCTGTTTATGAGTTCCATGATAATTCACTCCATAGCTTTGCAGACCAGGCTGGTCAGGCTTATAGGGCGATAGTTCCCAGGTTCTGTTGTGGCACCACCTTTGTGGAGCGGGATGACTGTTGCTGTATGCCATTCTTTGGGTACATAGCCTGTGGTAAGGCTGAGTCTGAACAGTGAATTTAGGTGAGGGTTTAGTTCCTTTTGGAGCTCGTGTAAGACGCAGTCTGGGACACCATCCGGTCCCATGAATGCTGTGTTCTTAACTTTGGAGAGGGCTGTTTTTACCTGCATGTCCATGATGTCTGGGGCTCTGCATTCTTCTGGGATGGACACGGGCTCTTTTGTGGGTGGGGGGTGAAGTTTGCACTGAACTTGTCTGCCAGGATGTTGGCAATGTCAGTTGGTGCAGTGTATTTTTTGCCATTTTGCAGTCGCTCAGGGCATATCTGAGAGTTGCCACCTAACTGTTTGATATAGCTAAAGAAGGCTTTGTGGTTATCTTTAGATTCCTTGGCAATTTTTCTTTAGAAACTGGCCTTGGATTATTTTATGAGCGATTGTAGTTTCTTGCTAATAATGATCAGTGATGCCTTTCCTTTTTGGAATTTTGCTCTATCATGTAGTAGTTTCCTCGTTCTGTTGTATAGCTTATTTGTGGCCAGGGACCACCAGACTGGTTTCCTCTTTTTGGAGGAGTGAGTCTTGGTTTTACTTGGGATGGCTCGATCCATGCATCCTTGTAGATGCTCATAGAATGCACTTGTAAAGGATTCTGTGGATTGGATAGCATTATCCTGTAGCAAGGGGTCTTTGAAACTTTCCACTTCGGTCTTGAGAAGTGTGAAGTTTGCTTTTGAAAAGTTTTTCACAGTGGTTTCCTTGACTGGGGGTGGGGTCGGGATGTGGATGTTTAGTGTGATTACTTTATGATCTGATCTTACCAGCAAGGGGTTTACCTCTGGTGTGGAACACTGATCCCCCATGTTGTTGATGATCAGGTCCAGTATGTTGTCACCTTTAGTGGGCGTGGTGACCAGCTGTTCCAGGGCGTTTGAGTTTATAAACTCTAGGAAGCATTGGGCAAAGGAGTTTGATACTTGAGTAATTCTCCCAGTCAATGTTTGGGTAGCTGATATCTCCTAATATCATGGTGTTTGGTAGGACCTTTATATTTTCCAGTGTTCTCAGGAATGCTGAGTGAGGGTCCTGAGACAAGGTAGCTGATCTGTAGCAGGCTATGATCTGATAAGCAGCTTTGCCCACTGTTAGTTGCACTTGGATGGTCTCCTAGGCCTCATGCTGTGCCACTAACCTGGAGGTGTGGGTATCCTTTATGAAAATGGATACACCCCCTCCTTTTGTATTTCAGTCCGGGTTTTGGGGCGAAGCTCGGAGGGATTGGGATTTCTTTAAGTTGAGCATGTCCAACAGCTCTGTGTTTGACATAGCTTTGTATGTTAGGCAGAGATCACCTCTGAGTAGGTGATATGTGACAGAGTAAAGCTAGAGTGTTTTGAGATGGTTTGTGTAGGGCATGTATTTGAGGCTGGTAATCCTCTTTGTGTGGTATTTCTGTGGGCTTTCCAATTGTTGTAGATGTCTTGTGAGGTACATACCAAAAGGGGCGTTGTACTCTATAATGGATCTAATGAGTGTTGAGTAGAGGGGAACACTGACCTCTTTTTTTCTGCATGAGAAAAGTTTTGTGATGAGGTGTGCCACGTAGAAGGATTTCCTGACTACTGTGGCAATGTGATTATCAAAGGAGAGACTACTGTCCACCTGTGTCCCAAGGTCTCTTATCACACTTTCAGTATTAAGTATACTACCGCCTATGTTGTAGTTCATGGGTACAGAGTTTTTGCCAAAGGGGATGACAATGCACTTTTTGAGATTGAGCTTGAGGCCATGGCTTTGACACCAGGCATCTGTCTCAGTGAGGCTTTTTTGCAGGATGTCCACATCATTAGTAGTTTCGATTATGGCTCCTAGCTTGCAGTCATCTGGGAACTTCATTTGCCAAAGACCTTCTGTGTTAGCCTGTACTTCAGGGAAGTAGATACCAAACAGGACAGGACACAGGACTGAACCCTGTGGTACTCCACTTGTCACTGGTCTGAAGTCGGATTTGGAGTCTGCTACTTTCACAGTGTGGGTTCTGTCAGTGAGCCAGTTGGCAACCCATCTTGTGACATAGGGATTTATACCTAGTTTAGGTAGTTTATCTATAATTTCAGAGTGGGGGATGGTGTCGAAAGCCTTGGCAAGATCTAGATAGGCTGTGTGAACCACCTTACCCTTGTCTACGGCTTTGGTGACTGCTTCAAAGAAGTCTATCAGGTTTAGGAGACATGATCTGCCTTTTACAAACCCGAACTGGTTGTGGTCCAGAGTTTGGAGATTACCAATGTCTTTGTTTATACATTCCATGATGATACATTCCATGGCCTTGCAGACCAGGCTCATCAGGCTAATGGGGCACTAGTTCCCATGGTTCGTGGTGGCTCCCCCCTTGTGTAGTGGGATAACCATTGCTGTTTGCCATTCAGCAGGCACAAAGCCTGAGGTGAGGCTATGACTGAACATGGTACTTAGGTGTGGTGCCAGTTCATTCTGTAGTTCATGTAGAACGCAGCCTGGGATGTTGTCTGGTCCCATGGATGCTGTGTTCCTGACTTTGGAGAGTGGCTTTTACCTGTGCAGCCGTGATGACAGCAACTTTGTATTCTTCTGGTATAGAGATGGGCTCTTTCATGGGTGAGAGGGGGGTAAAGTTAGCACTGATCCTATCTGCCAGGATGTTGGTAATATCAGTTGGGTCTGTATATTTAGTGCCATTGTGCTGTAACTCAGAGCAGATCTGAGTGTTGCCATTGAGATTCTTGACATAGCTATAGAATGCTTTGTGGTTGTCTTTAGAATCTGTGGCAATTTTGTTTTTGTAACTAGCTTTGGAGGATTTTATCAGGGATCACAGCTTCTTACTGAGGCTGACCAGGGAGCTCCTCCACTCATGGGATTTTACCCTCTTTTGCAATAGTTTCTTCCTTCTGTTGTACAGTTTGTTTATGGCAGGGGACCACCAGATTGGCTTCCTTTTTTTGGAGGATAGCGTCTTGGTTCTGTTTGGGATAGCACAATCCATGCACTCATGTAGGTGCTTATAAAGTACAATTGTGTAGGATTCAGTAGTCGTAACTGTATTGTCCATCTGCATAGGTGCCCTGAAGTTCACCACTTCTGTCTTAAAAAGCATGAAGTTGGCTTTGGAGAAATTTTTTAACATGGTTTCCTTAATGGGGGGGGGGGGTGCAGAATGTGGATATGTAGGGTAATTAGCTTATGGTCAGATCGGACCAATGAGGCATTGACTTCAGGTGTGGAACACCGGTCAGTCAGGACAAACCAAACCCTGTAACCAACGCAAATAACCACAAAGTGAGCTAAATGCTACTCATTGCCAGAAGTCTCAGCCTCCAAATGCACACACTCGAGGCACTTCTCAGTATGGAGAATATTGATATCTGTGCAGTAACAGAAACCTAGTTCAAGGCTCCAGAGAGCACACCAGCACTACCAGGATACTACTCATTCCATACCTTCCAGCATCACAACCTGGATCATAGCACATAGGGTGGGGATGTATCCATATTCATCAAGGATACCTACAACTCTCTCTACATCCTCTCTACAGGATATGTACCCATAGATTGTTGCACAGGAACATTCTTCCCACTCCACAGGGGTGGGGCCACAAAAGACCCTTGGCATTGATGCTCTATGAGCCTGACGAGTCTGATCTGCAAGGCAATGGAGCCAATCATAATGGAAGTCAACAATAAAGACATTGGGAACCTTCACACAGTTGAGCACACTCAGTTTGGCTTCGTCAAATGCAGATCACGCCTCCTGAACTGGGTGGATTTCTTTGAGACAGTTACCCAGGCTACAGATGATTGAAATGAGCTCCACACAGCCTACCTATACCTTGTAAGGCCTTTGACACCATTCCCCAGTCAGGTATCATAGATGAACTCACCAACCTGGGCATGAATCCATACATCACAAGATGGATTGTAAACTGGCTCACAGATAGATCCCACAAATTAAGAGTTGCTGGCTACATGTCAGACTACACCAGTAACAACTGGTGCCCCCCAGGGTTCAGTCCTGAGGTCCCTCCTGTTTGGTATAGACTTCTCAAAAGTACATGCCAACACAGGAGGGTTGTGGTTGACTAAGTTTGCTGGGAACTGTAAAGTGTTTGCCATAATAGATTCCCCGGATGACACAAATATTCTCCAGAAGTGACTCTATGAGACATATGTGTGGTGTCAGAATCATGGCCTCAAGCTCAATGTGGAAGAATGCATAGTAATCCCCTTTGGTGAAAACAAAGTAACCACAAACTAACACATAGGTGTTACCCCCAAAAAACTGACAAGGTAATAAGGGATCTGGGGACACAAATAGATAGTCATCTTTCCTTTGACAACCATGTTACCGGAGTGATTAGGAAATCCTATGTGGCCCATCTAATCAACAAAGGGTTTGCATCAGGATCAAAAGAGGTAGTGGTGGCCTTCTACTCTTAAGTCATCAGACCCATCTTTGAGTACAATGCACCATTTTGGATGTACTCGACATACTCATATACAGCAGCTGTAGAGACCACAGAGGTACTTCACCAAGAGGATTACTGGCCTCAAACAGTTGTGTTATGTAACACAACTGGTAAAGCTAAATCTGTTCTCCGTTGTGTACTGCCTACTCAGAGGCACACTCTGCCTAACATACAGAGCCATGTCCAACACATAACTGCTGAACATGCTCCATCTACGGATAACAAAATTGAGTCACACTACACACTCCAAGGATATGAACCTCATCACAACAATGAATACAACATGCTGGTGGGATAGAGTACCATCCCAGACACTTGCCTTACTGTGGAAAAGAGTCCCAATGTACATCAGGCAGAGCCCCTTGCTGATACTCTTCAATAGGAACCTTGATGAGTGGATGGGAAACAGACAATTCATGCCAGGCATCACATCAGCAGCCTCACTAGAAAGGGGCTTAGGGTACTAACTATTAGAACTAGGACTTAGGAGATTACCCAATGGGGTGGTGAAAGCTGCACAACTTGCCTAGGCTAATATATGCCTTCGTGAAGATAGTCTACTACATACCTATGAACCTTTGTGGCAGGTACATGTCTACAGATAGTAGATGTGTACTTCATTGTACAGTCATGTTGTACAGCAGGCACATGGACCACATACACTGTAATGCTTACAGATACTGGTGGCTGTTATGTACAGCGGGTGAGATGTGCACATCATGTATTTTGTGCCATTGGGATGTCTGCTGGGTGGGACAGTCCTGGATGGCTCCCTGTCATGGTCACCCTCTTACACACATCTCTGCCCATCCATCTTTGGCTTATTATACTGTGTTCCCCCTACATATATATAGATACATAGGTAGGTAATAGGTTATCTGCCTGAAGACATATATTAGTATGGCCAGAGTGTGCAGCTATCACCACACATGGGGTTAGTTCCCTAGGCCTCTGTGTAGCAGAGCTGATGAAGTGATCTATGGTGTGACAGTTCAGTTTCACATACACTCATCAAGGCTCCTCTGGAAGAGTGTCAGTGAGGGACTCAGCTTAATGTAGGTTGGGAGCATGTTCCAAAGCAAGGGAAGTCTGAGTTAGTAATGTATCCCTCCAATATGTTCTATTTATTGTTGTGATGATGATATCCCTAGAGCATGTGGCACAGTGAGCTTGGGTTTACTTCAGATAGCACATGTACATCAGTTCTTCATTGGACATGGACCTGTCTGTTGGGCAGAGATCACCTGAGTAGACAGTATGCAACAGAGTACTGATTGAGTTAACTTCAGTCTTGTTGCATGGAGCAACTGTTTGAGTCCAGTAATCCTCTTGTTGAGGTACTTCAGTGGTCTTTCCAGCTGCTGAAGGTGCCTAGTCAAATTAATTGCAAGTATGCTGTGATACTCTCTGATGGGTCTGATGACTGATGAGTAGAGGGAACCTCCTTTGACCTACATGCAAAGACATTGGCAATTTGTGGGAACACATAGCATGATTTTCTAACCACTTTGTGAATGTGTTTCTGGAAGTACAGATGACTATCCACATGTGTCCATAGATCCCTTATTATTATCACCTCCATATTTAGGGTGTTGGCACCTATGTGGTATTTGTATGACTGTAGCTCAAGGCCATAATTTTGACACCACATCTGTCTGACTGAGACCCTTTTTAAGGATGTCTCTGTTGTCCCAAACATTGATTATGACAACCTTTTTGCAGTCATCTACAAACTTTGCTAACCATAGCCCTCGTGTGTTTGACTGTATTTCTGAAATGTATACACCAGACAGGAGAGCTCCCAGGACTGAGCCATGGGGGACAGCAGTTGTTACCAGCTTACAGTCCAACAGGGAGACCACAATTCTTACCTTGTGGGATCTATCTGTGCCCCAGTTGGCAATCCATCAGGTGACATGCATGTTTATGCACAGGTTGTTGATTTTGTGGATACGACATGTGTGTGGGATGTTGGAAAAGGGCTTTTCAAGGTCTATGTAGGCTGTGTATAGCTCATTTCATTGATGTATGTCCTGGATAACTGCCTTGAAAACTGTCTAGCAGGTTTAGGAACCATGATCTGCCCCTGACCAAACCAAAATGGGTAGGGTTGGGTGTTTGTAGGCTCCAAATAGCTTTGTTTATGAGTTCCATAATGATGGACTCCATGGCCTTGCAGATCAGGTTTATTAGGCTTATAAGACAATTGTTCCCATGGTCTGTTCTGCACCAACACTTGTGGAATGTGCCAAACATTGCTGTAACCCATTCAACAGTTTCATATCCTGTACAGAGGATGAGTCTTAACAGACTGTTCCGGTGCAGGGTCTGTTTGTTTTGGAGTTCACATATGACACAGCCAGGGAAACCATGTCATCCCATGGACGCCATGTTTTTAGGTTTGGATAGAGCTGTTTAACCATTGTATATGTGATTTCTGGGTTTTCACAATCTCCAGGTATGGTAATGGGCCCTTTTGTCAGTGAGAGGGGGGTAAATATGTATGAACCTGTCTGACAAGATGTTGGCAATGTCAGTCATGTACATGTATTCATTTACACTTTGCAGTGACTCAGAACATATATGAGTTTACATTGATATTTATAATATAGCGAAAGAAAGCTTCATGGTTCTCTATGGACTCTGTCACAATATTTTTGCCAGAACATGGCTTGAATAATGTTAGGAGTGCTCATTGTTTATTGATGATACTGATCGGAGGTTTATTGATCTTCTTTGGATTTTCACTTTCTTTGAACAACTTAAGTACTTGTAGTACATAGTTTGATTATGACAGGGGTCCAATATATTATGTGGGTCTGTTTTCATATCACTGTGTGTGCAAGGCAGGATTGGTGAATAGTGACAAGTGTCGCCTAAGTGTGTGAGCATGCCCAGTATGACCTTTCAATATGTTGTTGACTGACATTTGCTTCGTTTGTTTAAGTGTGTGAGCATGTCCAGTATGACCTTTCAGTATGTTGCTGACTGAAATTTGTTACAACACGTACATTGACAGGACGCATGCTGTGCCTGCAGGGCTTCCATGAGTCAATTTGCATAGACTTATCAACATTTCTACATACAGGGGGGACAGCTATTATTTGTACATTTCTACCCAGGGGGCACACTTGATTGTTACTGTGGGTGTACATAGGGTGAGGAGTACACCTGCCACTTATACACATTTTCTAGGCCTGCACTGCTATGTCAGGTACTTCATTTCAGTCTGTACTGTTGCCTATCTTACTGGCTTGAGGCATACCACTGTATACTGTATGTACACGCATATTAGTTTGTGACTTCATAGCCTACCCAACCCACATCACACTGCCTGGCCTGCTGTTATCTGTCTGCATAGGCCTGGGGGGAGGTTACTCATATGCCTCTTCAGAGGGGATGATACATCATTTGTTTGTGTTTGCGTTTGTCTACAATTGTCCTGCTGGCTGTGACTGTTAGGTATATGACCCCCCCCCAACTGGTATGTGTGAGTGACTTAAGTTGTGGCTGTGCCAGTGAAATGCTGTCATGGCTTAATGGTTCAGTACTGTGACTATAGTGCACAGTATCCTGAGTTCAAGCCCTGTCACTGCTTTTTATTTTCCTGCTGGGCAGACTTGACTGGTTAAGGAGCAGTAAAGCAGGTGTGAGCATGTTTACCCGACTTTGCTCGAATTTGCCCAACATTGTCCAACTTTGCCCAACGTTGCGCTGGTTAGCGCGGTGCGCAGCTATGCCCAATTGTATTTAAATATGCTCAATACTGGTAAAATGTGCTTAGCAGTGCGTTATATTGATTAAAATAGGGCACTCATACCTCAGGTGGTGCTGCAGGGCTGCCTATGTCGGATGCACATAGTACACTCCTTATACATGTTTGAAAGCAGGTAGTGTCAAGTTAGGCATCTCTTTTACTGTATGTGCGAGTCAGAGAGAGGTGTCATTTCCAGGGTTCCTACTGAGTCAGTGTATGTGCTATGCGTTGCCTCTTTGCCAAGGCCAGGGCATACTGGGCATGCCTCCTTCTGCCTACTGGGCAGGCTCAGGTTGTTACTCCTCCGAGTCATGCTGTGCCTGTGCAGGCCTTGGCAATGATGGGGGGCTGTTTGGCCCTGCCCCATGCTTTTCCTGCTGCAGCTGTTTCTGCAGGATCATATTGTGTAGCATGGCACATACCATGACAATTTGGGTACATGTAGTTGGTGAGTACTGCAAGGCTCCACCAGATGTGTCCAGGCACTGGAACCGTGACTTGAGCATCCCAAACACATGCTCAGTTATGTTTTTTGTTTGTGCGTGTGCCTCATTATGGAGTTCTTGTTCAGGTGTGTGTGCATTTCTGATGGGTGTCATCAGCCACAGCTCCAGTGCGTATCCAGCATCCCCCACTAGGTGACCATCAGGGATGTCCCCATTGGCAAATCTCTGGTACAGCTGCGTCAAATGCCAGATATGGGAATCGTGATAGCTTCCAGGGCAGCCAGCAGACACATTCATAATTATGCCCTGGGCATCGCACATGACCTGGCAGTTGGAGTGGAAGCCCTTGCAGTTGATGTAGACCCTACCCCGCTCACCGGGTGGTGATTTGATGCATATGTGCATGCAGTCTATTGCACCCACTACCTCAGGGTATTCTGCTATTTGGTGGAAAAGATGCATATTGCTGGCCAACGCCTCTCGGGAATTGGGGAAATATACGTGGTCACCGACATGTGCTGACATGGCATCCAGGAATTGGTGGAGTACCCTGGATGCTGATGCCTGTGACATCCCCATCATATCATCAGTTGGTCTCTGGAAGGTACCTGTAGCTAGTATTCTTATGCCAACACATACCTTGGTATCCACTAGGATGGGTTCCCCTCTGTTGGTTCTGTGTTTGAGGCGTGGCTGGCACAGCTCAACAATTTGCTGCAGGAGGTCTCTGTCCGCCCCATAGCGCTTCACTATCTCCAGCTCATGTTGCCCTGGTAGGTTACCCTGGGTCTGTACACTCTTCTCCGTCTCCTCACTGTGGGTTGCTCAGCAGCAGTCACATCATCACCACCCTCAGCACCTTGCACATGTTGGTTTATGATAGCAAGAGCAGCCTCTAACATTTTGTCTGACTTAAGCTTTTTAAGCTTACCCTCTTTGTATACTGCAGTGTTGCAGAGTTCTTGGGAAAAAAAACAGGGGGGATGCTGTTTGCAGAGTTTAAAGTGCTGGGCTGGGCTAGTCTGCTGCCTGTGTAATTGGATGATTCTGATATATTTCACCTGGCAGCTCTGCTAGTTCTCCTTGGTTAACTTCCTACTACTTCTTTTCCTTCCTTTTCCCTTTCTGTTTCTGCCCAGGGCAGCACCGCGCAAACACACGCACACTGCACACACACTGTGTGCATGTTTGCAAGAAATTTATGAATTTTTAACAGTGTGCACCTTTAGTTTCAGGTTTTCAAATAGGACAACTGCAGGCACGCCTCTTGCAATCCTCAGTAACTCAGGGCAAACACAAGCCACTGTGCTCCAATTAGCTTACAGCCTTTCTGACATACCCCCTCATGATGTCACCCATATTCTACTCTACTACTCACCTATTCCTACTCTTACACTCTTGGGACATGGCTCACATGCTGGGGAAAATTGGGATTCACTATCCTTATCCTCATTTGCATAGGATTGCCTACTAATGCATGGTTACATCTCTCACACTGAGCTCCCCCCCCCTTTAGCAACCACTACTCAGTGGCCATGTTGTCTTCAGCCTGCAATTTACCTGCATGGCAGGATAAGCTTTTTAGTGAAAATGCCTATTTTTGGCTATTTTTAAATGATTTTCTTGTTTTTTAAAGTGCCGCACATTTGCACTGTGCTGCGCTATGCTTAAACATCGGTGATCGGGGGAAAAAAGTTAGATTTTAATAATTTTAAATATTTATAAATGCCAATGGCCTTATATTTGGCCATTGGCATGCTTCCTTAACTGTATGCATCCTTTATTTGGAGCTGTCATAGCTCCGTTTATCTATTTGCAGAACAGTACTCCGTTACCAACGGAGTACATTTCTGCAGATGACATTAATCTTCCACGGACAGGTTAGTGTTTCCCGGATTGCAAATTTACCTCATTTGCATAGCTTTCAGCAGCAAATTAGGTCATTTGCATACCATGATGCTGTCCATGCAAGAGTAACTTTAGCAGCTCTCGTGTACTCCCCTGTCGGCTGTTCCTGGATCGCACGGCAGACATATTGCCTGTCTGACATCTTACACTACTGTACAATTCTGTGCAAGCTTTCATAAATCCGGCCCTTGGTTTATTTCCTGTTTCATCCCTCTGGCCTGCTTACCAGTATAATAAAAAATACAAAGTTGGCATCTTCTATTTAAAATCACCATTCACTGCATTCCAAATTTCCTATGTTGCATTATGTTTGCATCTATCAGTAGCAGGAGAGTGGGTTTCTACCCCTCTACCTTAGCTAGGAGAAATCTTCTCCATTTCACATTCCACTGTTTTGCGCGCTGAAAAACTGAAGCATGAAGATTGTTTCCTACAATATTTTAATGCATCTGAACTGACTGAGTCACAAATTGTATACCTGCTTATTGGTTGTGGGCTTGGAGCACAGAGAGAGAATAGGTGCGTTTTTATATATTTTCCCATTTTCCATTATCATTGACTGTAAATTTTAGAATTAATGCATATAAAAGCTGGGTTTAAGGGAGGATTGCCTTATTGTCAGTGGGTGCAAAGGGACATTTTGTTTTTGTTTTTACAAACAGGTTGTGTCATAGTTCTGAGCTTGCAATTTTTCAAGGATTTTGACCTTATAGTGTCTTATAATCCAATATTGATTAAATGACACATAATTATTTATACTGCATTCTTTAGCCAGTCATGGAGATTTTCTTACTCCATTCCATACTAAGTCACCCATACCAACATGCACCCCTTTGCTATCTAAAATTGTTAAAATATGGCAAACATTTGAAATGGTAAGACCCGGTAGAGCAAGTCCTGAAATGGGGAGACAGAATGGCTGAAAGATCAGACATACATATACTAAGTCTGAGATGCCATTTCTCAGAATATTTCTGAGAATATTCCCTTTTCTCCAAGGTATAGAGATCTTGAAGTTGGTAAATGTAAATTCAGGGTTGGGGGGTCTTTAAAGGAGAAGAGCAATTTTCAAGTTTCGCTCTTCTTCTGTGTTGTCTGCCTTTTTTGTTGAAATTTCGATAGGGAGCCTTAAAATAT
Source organism: Protopterus annectens (assembly GCF_019279795.1). NCBI lineage: Eukaryota > Metazoa > Chordata > Ceratodontiformes > Protopteridae > Protopterus > Protopterus annectens. The sequence continues at coordinate 266,758,322 of NC_056746.1, read as the reverse complement.
ATTAAATGACCATAGGACTATCCTCAAGCAACTTAACTGCAACTGGGAAGAATATTTAATCTTCTCTATTTACATTATAGAATGTGAAAAGGACCCCTGCTAGACTTCCCTTAGTCCATCCTCCACATTTTTATTTATTAGCTTATTTAAAAAGTCTTTAAACACCAAGGAAATTCAGTTTTTAGTGTGTATATGTGACATCCCTTCCCCACCTATATTGTATTGGTTCATGTCTTTCTTCTTTCTCCAGTTTTGATAGAAAATTAAATTCCCACACCCCATTTATCTATTCTCATAGGAGCATGGGTCTTGCAACTCGTATTCATAATTACCTTAAATTTGGTATTGCTATAATAGCATTTTCCATACATCTCTAAAGAGCTGCTTTTATGCTTCATCTGCTCAATCAGCCCCACAGAGTCCTCTACCTTAATTCTGGACTTGAAATCCCCTTTCTCTTTCTCATCCATTAAAACAGTATGACTCACTTCATCCAAGGTTCATATATCATTCTTGCTCAATAAAAGTTTTCCATGGCAGCTAACTATGCAAAACTATCATTACTAGGTCTAGCACACTACACCTTCCTTTATGTTGCTTCTATTTTTAAATTATTAGTGCTTGCCATTTTGGTGAAAATACCACACTCTTGTATGTCTTTTTCCTTATCAACTTGCCCATTTAATAACACTGCAATCATTATGTTCAACTATTCTGCCAACATGCATACTACCTTTTGATAGGCTTTTAAATCCAGCTTGTGAACTTCTAGACATTAATACAATAAACTCTGAACTCTCATATTTGTTGTCTCTAGGACTGGTTTTTGTCTTTCCTTTCCCCAGTCTGTCACTGCTGTCATATAAATGAACTTTCATAACCTAAATTCATTCATTTAAAGTGATTAAAGAATTCAGCATCAAGGAGCCTGCAATCTAGAGGTATCTTAATCTAAAGATCATCACTCTGGTAAGTCAACTAGCCATCTTAACAACTGAACAGCAATGTTCCTGTCTGTACCTTTATTGTTTATTTTATTTCAGGTCTCACAAAGTGAGTCTTCCAAAGTGCCCACCCAGTGAAGAAAAACAATCATAAAATAGGTCCAAGGAAAGAGGAGGCCTATTGAATTCAGTGATGCCTTTTTATTCTGCACTCTTAAAAGCTTTTGATAAATTGCCAGGGAGCAGCATTAAGAAACTGGTTTCCTGAAAATAAGTATTGAAATATATTTTTTGTACCTCTTTCTTAGCAATGTAGAAACCCTTCTTCAGACTGTGATTACTTTTTTTCACATTTACTTTCTTTTTCTCCAACAGATTTGAGGACATTGATGGATAAAGATCTTCAAATGCATACTCCCATATTTTATTTTGTGCTTCTACTGTTTCTTCCCCATTTATGGATTTCCCTTTCACTGAATTCCTCAGTGAGAAGCCCTTGGCCTCCCTCTCCTGCCATGAGCCTATGGCAGTTAAGAGTCTGTCATTAGTAAAGGTCTCATAAAAATCACTTATTCCTTCATCTCCCTTCCATTTTTCCATAGAACTTCTATCAGTCCCTTGCAACCTCTTACTTTCTTTATCAAAATTTCCTGTGTCTCGGACTTCAGTGTTGGCTACACACTGATCAACAGTTTAATTTTAGCTCTCCTACTGTGAAAAAAGAAACTGATAAATAGGAGTGTCATTGAAACTATTATTTAGATAAAACTCAGTTAATGGCTAGTCAGTATACTGCCTGAATGCCAGCAAAGAAGATGTTTGGAGAACCTGAAAAAAGACAAAACACTGGCTGGGAAGGATCCTGTAGTTGTTCAGCAAAAAGCAGTTCAAGTTTCAGCTTTGGTTCAAGAGACAGATTCCAGTAATTTAGAGGAAAAATAAATTACATATGGTCACAGGTGATTAAAATAAAATAAAAGATTGAAGGAACATATTAACTCAATATACAACTGCAAAACAAACAAACAAACAAAGAAAAAAAATAGAGGTTGAAATGAAGAAAAGCCTGGTTGAGTATGAGTGTATGAGTCTTCTGGAGGAAATGCAAGCAGACATACCTTACTAAAAGGGTACAACACCTAAACAACTAGATGGACCTACTCAAAGCCCTGTCACTATATTCGGTATCCTAGAGACTGATAAGAGGTAACTGGTGTATGGCATAAAAGGCATCCTCTGACTCAATACTGATGTATTTACTGCACATCAGCAAGTCAAATGGCATCAGAAATACTTGGTTTAGGGAATCTAATCCTTTTCTGCAAAAATCAACAGAACAGTTTGGAAGGACAAGTATATCTCACAGAGGATGCGATTGCTCTGGAACAGACTCCTCATCCCCATTAAGAAAAAAATCTTCCCTGTCTATATTCAAGCACAATTTGGATCTATGGATGGGAAACAAAAAATGTATCCCAGGACTGTCCGCTGTACTACTACTGGGTAGCGGCAGCTGCTAGAGGCTTTATCATATGTAGGTGTCCCCTCAAATTATCTGTGGTATGATTTCAGTTATTTTCATTATGGGTAATATATAATTATCATCCATGAAATGGGTAAGACCAACCTCTAACCAAATGGGATATATTAATTCAAGCATAAAAATGGAAACTGGATAGGCTTAAAATGGCCCACAAGTGCAGTTAGTATAATTCTTACCTACAAACCTATAAAGTTGTTTTAAAAATAGTGGAGTTAGAAGATAGTGGTCAGAGAAAAAAAATGAGATTTTCTGATGTACCAGAAAACTGGAAGGAACAGACAGTATTAATTTTATGAATGCACAAATAAGCAACTGGACTGGTGTTTCACAAAAGGATTTGTTAATTAAAAAGGCACATTATGTGTATGCTGCAAAACTGGCCATGTGAAAGGAGCCAAAACCTATACTAGTAAAGAGGCAGTCATACCAGCAGAAACATATGATTTTGACAAAACTGTGGCAGAAGGGAAAAGTATTAAAAACTGGTGCCAGCAAAAATGTCTGTGGAAAATGATTATTCACTGTACACCAGACAGTATAGAAGTAAATTTATCCTAGCAGTCAGGAAATGTTGAGAGACAGATGTGAGATTCAAGCTGCTGTATCCATCTGTTTTCAGGTTTCCTAGAGAATCAAAGACATGTTTGATGATGAATTGGTTTAGGAGGAAATAAAAAAGTTTATCCAAAAAAAGTGAGCCAGCAAGCAGAAGGGAACTCTGCTTCTCACTCTTCTGACAATAAAGATCAAACAGAAACTTTGGTCAGTGAAACCTTTTCCAATTTAACAAAGGTAGATGCTTGAGAGAGGAAAGAAGTGCAGGAATTGACTAGAATGATCAGGAATACCTTAGACTTGAATAAGAGTCTAATGTTAGGAGATAGAGATGGCTAGGAAGATCAACTGTCTTCAGAATATTTTACCTGAAGGATCAAAGACATTTTTTTATGTACAACAGGCTGAGGAGGAAATGCAAACATCTATCCAACAAAAAGTGAGCCAGCAAACAGAAAGGGACTCTGCTTCTCATTCTTCACTAAATAGAGCTCATAAAGTGACTTTGCCAATGAAACATTTTCCAATGTTTCAAAGAAAAATGCTTGAGAGACAGGGAAAAGTTTAGGAGTTAACTAGAAGAATCAGGAGTACCTTGGACTTGAACTGGTGTCTGGTGTTGCGAGATGGAGATGAACAGGAAGAAGATCAACAACAGTGAAATTAGTGAATAAGTGTGAAATTATAAAGCATCAATTGGATTGTAATCTAGGGCTTTGCAAATGGACTTTTGTTGACTTTGTTATACTCGTGAGTGGACTGTAAAGCATAGATCCCACATTATATATTTAATATATAGAAGGACAGTAAACGGGAAAAATAACTGTAAGTAAAAAATGTTTGCTTTTATTATTATCTACATAAAACATTTCAATATATAAACTGCGTGTTATATTATAAAGCAGTTTCATATAGTATTATGTCAAGGGCATTCTAAATATGGAGGAAGTAGTATTTTCTGTGACTGTTGTATGTGTTAAAGATATTAAAGTAAACACATACCTTTTTAGCTGTAAGAAAATGTATTTTATGGTATGACAAGATAAGAAAGGCTGAACAGAAGAAAGTTTAAGTTAATATAATGCTGTGATATTGGGCTCATAGGGTGTGGTGTAAATGTGTGCCGATGATATTATTGGTAGAACTAAGATGATAATTTTTCTTGTTTTTATAAGGGTGAATGTCAAGGTTACTCTCCCTGGCTTAAGTTATAAATAAGTTTTTGTAAGCAAATTGGCTTGAAAAATAAAACAAATGGCACGATTCCAAAAGACTTGCTCTCAAAGTAAGTAAAGACCTACATTGAGAGCAGGTTTTTTGGAATCTGATCCCTGATGTAAGCATGTTTTTATATAGGCCTTACACCAAAGTAAGTCACTTACACTGAGAGCAAGTCTTTTAAAATTAGGACAGCCTTACCTTGAGAGGAAATCTTTTGGAATCTGGCCCAAAATAATGAAGCCGCGAAAAATGCTAAGCATCTGCAAATATATTGGCTTGTTTTTTTTTTTCCAGTAGCAAATGTTCACGGTGTGAGACAAGAAGTCTGCATCTGAAGCCAGTTAGTCAGGGGAAGTCTGTACATTCTGTTCTCATTGAAACTTATAAAGATTATTTCATGCATCTCCAAGTTGTAAGCTGTTTTTTCTCATTTCTGGCTACTTTTGCATCGAGACAAGTTGTCTGCAGGTACAAGCAAGTAATCTTAAGAATTCTGTACATTTTTGTTGAGGATAATGCAAAATTTAAAGGTACAATAAAAAATAGTTCAATGAAAAAGTTTGAAATTATGTGGAGTAAGTAAGAGATAGTATCCACAGGATATAATTGGTATGGTAATCAGAAAAAGTTGGTTATATTTGCTGATAATTATTATTGTGTAAATGATAAATCCAGAAAAAGGACATCTTAGTGTTCTGGAACATTTTGAGATGCTTTCAGGTCTTTACAGGATATACAATTAATGAAGATAAAACAAAGGCTACAGCAGTAAATTATATACCCACATATGACTTGGTTCAGCTATGCCCATATTTATGGCGACATAATAAAATTAAATTGTGACACCTGTGCACTGGCCCAGCAATTAAGGAGCCTCAATCCTCACCACTAACACCAGTGAGGGGCATCCACATTGGGAAGGATAACAAATACACACACAGTAAAGTACAGTTTCCCTTAAGAGTACACAGAGATCACAGTCAGTCTGGGGCTGGTTTCTCCCTTTCTCTCCATATCCCCAATAAGACTCCCCACTGGCACAGCTATAAGGTCCAGATCTCAGCCTAGTGGTCAAGCTAAAACCTCCAGCACTCTCTCTGTCCAACCAGTGCTTTGTGTCTCTGCCCAAGTAGCTGACACACACACACACACACACACACACACACACACACACACACACACACACACACACACACACTCACACTTTGAGATAAGAGCTATATACCACACATGCACTCCTAGGGAAGGCTGGCACAGGTTCTCTAGCTATGCCCCCTTCCTGCCAATCTATAAGGTAGTACCAGCTGCCACCAACCACTAATGTCAGCTTGTAAAAAGGCCCTTACCAAAGGGTGTCCAATTATTACTATTTGCCATATTACTATCCAAATAGTAAGCGTGACCCAGGGATAAAGCTATTGGAGGGACTTGGCCAGTATCACTATCTACATGCAATGTACTCTAGAGCTTAAATTATCTCTACACAAAACAGCCACAGTTGAAAGGTTTAAAAATAATAATAAATAATAAAAATACAAGCCAATACTTCTTACTATACAGTGCTAGCCAAGAATTCAGAGATCACAGGGAATGTTTAAAATAATACAGTAGAATAGTTCTGACACCAATACAGAAAACAGCTAGACTAAATTTACTATTTTCTACCTATATCTAAGAGCAATCACAGTTGTAAATAAACTTATATAGAGAGCAAAGCAGAGTACTGGTGAGTTGTTGTCAGCTTTAGACAAAATCCAAAATGCTCTCTCTCTCTCTCTCTCTCTCTCTCTCTATCTCCGAAAAAGTCCTTTAAATTGATAATACATCCTGCTGATTCATTTTAGATTACATCATTCTTCACAATTCTCTGGTTTCCCAGGCTAACAGAAACTCTACATTTACAGTTCTTAGTAAGCTTGCACCTGGTCAGGAAACCAAAGCAGTTAAAGACATTTATATATGCAAAATCTAGCAATTAACTCTGGTTTCAAAACAATAGAAATAATCTGCTGGTTCAGACACCATGGCTGCGAGCCCTGAGATCAAGCAGTCATAACATGCTTGACATATCAGCTTTCTTACAGCAGAGTGTACTGTTGTTACATTTTTGCAGTGCAACATCCAATACAGTTTTCTCACATTTAAGAGAACAAGCCTTTGGCTTTTATTAATACTTACAAAGACAGAATTATCTACAAAATTCTATCTAGCTAGGCTGGCAGCCTTCACATATCTTCATATCCCCCTGAGAACTCAAGCTAATTTTTCAAGTGCCCTTGAGAAACTTTGCTCTAGAGGGTTAGGTCTTATCTGAGTGTACCTTACCCTATTCCCTGTCTTGAGAGCCCATCTGCATTGGCATTGCCACACCCCTGTGGTGCTGCACTGACATATTATATGCTTGCTCCATAGGCTCCATCTTAGCAACTTGGCATTTTGCTGGCTGGCTTTGTTTAACTATGTTAGGGGATTGTGATCTGTCACTACTGTGAATTTTCTTCCATATAGATACGGCTGGCATTTCTGCAGTGCCCACACTCTGGCTAAACATTCCTTTTCTACAGCATTATAGCATTTCTCCCTGGGTTGGAGCCTATGACTGCGATAAACCACTGGGTGCTCTTCTCCCTCTGAAAAATTCTGGCTAAGTACAGCCCCCACCCCATGGTTTGAAGCATCCACCTGCACAGCAAATTCTTTGTTGTAATCTGGACTGGCTAACACAGGGAGTCCTCCCAAAACTTGTTTAAGCTTCTGGAATGTTTGCTCACATGCTGTGGTCCACACTAACTTATCTGGCCTGTTCTTCCTTGTCAGGTCTGTGAGGGGAGCAGCTATGGTACTATAACTGGAGACAAACTTTCTGTAGTACCCTGCTGTCCCTAAGAATGCCCTGACCTGCTTTTTCATAACAGGTACAGGTCATGCCTGAATGGCTTCTACTTTGGTAGGTTGTGACCTGATCTTACCACTCCCCACTCTATGTCCCATGTAGGAGACCTCTGCCATACCCACCAGACATTTGCTGGACTTAATGATCAACCCTGCCCTATGTAGTCTGCCCAGCACCTCCCTGATATGTTGAAGGTGCTCTTGCCAGGAATGGCTGTAGATGGCAATATCATCTAGGTAAGCAAGGGAAAACCCTCCTGCTCCTGCTAGGATATGATCTACCAGCCTCTAGAAAGTTGCTGGGGCATTTTTCATCCCAAAGGGCATCTTTGTGAACTCACACAAGCCAAAAGGAGTCAGAAAAGCTGACTTCTCTCTAGCACTGGGAGTCAAGGGCACCTGCCAGAAACCCTTGGTAAGATAAGTGGTTGTAAGATACTTAGCCCCACCCAGCAGCTCTAGGGCCTCATCTGTCCTAGGCATGGGGTAAGCATCTGCCTCTGTGTGACTATTTAATTCCTGTAGTCCACAGAGAACCTGGTGCTGCCATCCTTGTTTGGCACCAGCACCACTGGGGAGGCCCAAGGACTGTTGGACTCTTGAATTACCCCTAGTACCAACATTTCCTGTAGCTCCTCCCTCAGAGTCTGTTTGAGTCTCTCAGGCACCCTATAAGGGGCTTGCCTAATAGGTCTTTGGGGTCCTGCATCCACCTGGTGCTGCACCTGGTGGGTGCACCCTGGGTTCCCAGTGAACAAGGCCCCAAACTCCTGTAACACTGCTCGTATTTCTCAAACCTGGGACATTGCTATCCCTTCCACTGAGGTGTCAGTTCGAGCCTCACTGAGGAGATCAGTCACCAGATCTCCCTCAGACTCCTCCTGCAATCCACTGCAAATACTCTGCACAAGGGCCTCCCTATCATGGTAAGTTTTCATCATGTTAACATGGTACAATTTGTATTCCTGCCTCCTGCCTAGCAGTTCTACTATGTAGATAACATCACTTACCTTTCTTAACACCTTGTAGGGTCCCTCCCAGGCTGCTTGCAGTTTGTTATGTCTGACAGGAATGAGAACCATTACCTGCTGCCTTACATCATACTCTCTAGCTCGAGCATTCTGGTCATACCAGACCTTTTCCTGTTGTTGGGCTCCTACCAGGTTCTCCTGGGTCAAGCCCATGAGTTCCCTGAGCCTTGTCCTGAAGTTTAGGATATATGCCACAACAGACTCCTTGGGAGATTCAAACTCACCTTCCCACTCATCTCAAATTAAATGTAGAGGTCCCCTCACCCTATGTCCATACAACAACTCAAAGGGTGAAAAACCTGTGGATTCCTGATAAACCTCTCAGTAAGCAAAAAACAGACTGGGCAAGTATTTGTCCCACTCCCTCTTAAACTGGGCTGCAAACGCCTGTAGCATGGACTTGATCATAGAATTTAACCTCTCAACAAGACCATTAGTTTGGGGATGGTAGGGGGTGTTCTTCAGATGCTTCACCCCACAGTACTTCCACAGACAAGTCAGCAGGTCTGACACAAAATTGGCACCACTGTTAGTCAGTATTTCTTTTGGGAAACCTACCCTACTGAAAATCTCCAACAAAGCATTTGCCACCTTTTCTGCCTCAATGGAGGACAAAGCCGCTGCCTCAGAGTATCTTGTAGCATAATCTACTACCACTAGGATATACTTTTTCCCTGTTCAACTTGGGGTAGTCAGAAGCCCCACAATATCCATAGCTACCCTCCGAACGCAGGCAAAAGCATCAGAGGAGCTCTCACCTTGTCTCCTGCCTTGCCTACTTTTTGGCACTGCTCACAGGTCCTGCAGTACGCTGTTACATCTCTGGAAATTTCAGGCCAATAGAAGTTCTGCATAATATGTCTCTTTGTACGTTTTATGCCCATATGACCTGCAAAGGGAATATCATGGGCTATGGCTAGAATCACCAGATGGTAGGCTTTCAGCACTACCAACTGCTGTATCCTCTCACCTTCTAGCCCTCCCTCAGGGGTCCACTCTCTATACAGTAACCCTTTGTCACAGCATACAGATTCCCCCTTCTTTCAGAATCAAATGACTCACTAGCTACCTGCCTCAGGCCTTGCAATGTAGGATCTAAGAGCTGAACCTGTCTCAACTCTCTCTTTGTAACTCTTCCCAGCTCCCCTTCCACAGGAAGTCTGGCATCCTCTGACAGTGGTGCCTCACTGTCCGCCTGGGTACTACTACTCACCTCTACCTTTGCAGTCATTCTGTCCAAGGGAACATCAGCACCCGGAAGCAGCTGTGGCTCACCTTCAGTCTCACTGCTACAGCATAGCTCCTTCCCTGAAGTAACCACCTCACCAGTCCTGGCTGCAAGTATGCTGTCTGACTGGATCTCCCTCAGGGTACCAGACCCACATGCTTGTCTCCTAGCCTGACTGCATACAACTACATAAACACATGGTACTGCCTCATCAAAATCGTTCTCTATCAGGACATTTGCATGATGGTAGTTTGGTACCCCTGTTGTCTCAAGATAACCTACTATTGGCATTTTATCATTCACACTTACTGCCTCTGTCACCTTTTGTTCTCCACCTTCCTCCATGGACATCTGTATGCCTCATGGACCCACTGGTTGCATTAAAAACATTTAACCCTAGGTTCTGGATGTGTACCTGGACTAGTGGTTTCCCCTTCTACTGGCAGATTATATTGAGGCAGTCTGGGCTGCCCACCATATGTTTCTTTAAACCCATGAGCAGTACTGGGGGTCCCTTACTTGTGCAGGGATGCTCTGCTTGCTAGGTATAGGTCTCCCTTCTTCCCCAACTCATCTGAAGTAGCACATTGGCTAACCAGATCCTTATGTCCTCAGGCAAAGTGCTTAGGGCCTGTTCCCTCACCAAAATGTCTGCCAGCCCTTCAAGAGTGGTGACCTGACATTCACTCACCCACCTATAAAAATAAGTGCTCAGTTTAGCAACATATTCACACACACTTTCATCTGCCTTGCATCTATGCTCATGAAACTTTTTGTATATGTTTCTTGTGTTAGCTTGAAAAATTTTAACAGACAATTCTTAACAGCAGTATAATCAAAAAATTAATGATCAGAAATTTTAGACAACACAGTTGCAGCTTTACCATGGAGTAAGGGGGTCAGGAACCGTACCCAGAGCCTTTGGTCAACATCATACTGTTTACATACTCACTCAAACATATGAATGAGACTATCAAAATTACTCCCCTCGGTAAACTGCAGAAGACATTTACTGACCTTTCGTGTTTCTGGGGTCCAGTTACTCCCTTTCCCATTACCTCCATGACTCTGGTGAAGTCAGCATCTCCTTTTCGTGCTGCCTCTGCCTCTCCTTTTCCTCAGCTTACAATCGTAGTAGTTTCTCATTCTCCTCAGCCTGGAGACATCTCAGTCTCTCTGCTGCTTCTGTTTCCAAATGTCTGGTTTCCAACTCAAGTCTCTTTAGCTCCAGATGGATTTTTAAGTCATCTGCAGAAAGGTTGAGCTGTCCGTTCACTGAGTGTTGCACACCTCAACTGCCAGTGTGATCATTCTCCCGATTGCTGTTTTCTGATGCAATTGTGACCAAAGCTGCAATCATGTCTGCCTTAGTCAGGTTTCCATGCACCAGTCCCTTAGCCTGGCACATCTCAGCCAACAGGCTCCTTGATAGCTTGCCATACTCCTCTGCTGACATGCTTGCCTGCTCTCCCTGACTAACTAAGCTAACAGAAGAAATAAATCAATTGTGTTCTGAACTCTGAATATTCACTGCGTGTCTGATTTAGAGTAGAAAAACACCTTTAGAGATCACTGTACACAAGCCACAGGAATTCACTATCCACACCATTATAGCCAATTGCCTACCAATTAATATGCAGTGTGGAAATTCCACCACTGCCAAGCAATTAATATGTGATGCCCATGCACTGGCCCAGCAATCAAGGAGCCTCAGTCCTCACCACTAACACTAGTGAGGGGTGTCCACATCAGGAAGGATAACAAATACACAGACAGTAAAGTACAATTTTCCTTAAGAGTACACAGAGATCACAGGCAGTCTGGGGCAGGTTTCTCCCTTTCTCTCCATATCCCCCACTGGAACAGATATAGGGTCCAGATCTCAGCCTAGTGGTCAAGCTAAAACCTCCAGGACCCTCTCTGTCTAACCAGTGCTTTGTGTCCCTGCCCAAGTAATTGACACACACACACACACACACACACACACACACACACACACACACACACACACACACACACACACACACACACACACACAAACACACACACGCACACTTTGAGATGAGTTATATACCACACATACACTCCTGGGGAAGGCTGGCACAGGTTCTCCAGCTATGCCCCTTCCTGCCAGTCTATAAGGTAGTACTAGCTGCCAACCACTAATATCAGCTACTAAAAAGGGCCTTACCAAAGGGTGTAAAATTATTACTGTGCAATATTACTATCCAAATAGTAAGTGTGACCCAGGGCTAAAGCTATTGGAGTGGCTTGGCCAGTATCACGATATACATGCAATGTACTCTAGAGCTTAAATTATCTCTACACAAAACAGCCACGGTTGAAAGGTTTAAAAATATTTAATAATAAATAATAAAAACACAAGACAATACTTCTTACTACATAGTGCTAGTCAAAAGTTCAGAGATCATAGGAAAATGCTTAAAATAATACAGTAGAATAGATCTGACATCAATACAGAATACAGCTAGACTAAACTCACTATTTTCTGTCTATATCTAAGAGCAATCACAGTTCTAAATTAACTTATATATAGAGCAAAGCAGAGTGCTGGTGAGTTATTGTCAGCTTTAGACAGAATCCAAAATGCTCTCTCTCTGTCTCTGAGAAAGTCCTTTAAATTGATAATATATCCTGCTGACTCATTTTAGATTACATCATTCTTAACAATTCTCTGGTTTCCCATGCTAACAGAAACTCTACATTTACATTTCTTAGTAAGCTTGCACCTAGTCAGGAAATCAAAGCAATTAAAGATATTATATATGTAAAATCTAGCAATTAACTCTGGTCTCAAAACAATAGAAAGAATCTGCTGGTTCAGACACTATGGCTCCAAGCCCTGAGATCAAACAGTCATAAAATGCTTGACGTATCAGCTTTCTTATAGCAGAGTGCACTGTTGTTACATTTTTGCAGTGCAACATCCAATACAGTCTTCTCACATTTAAGTGAACAAGCCTATGGCTTTTATTAATATTTACAAAGACATAGAATTATCTACAAAATTCTATCCAGCTGGGCTGGCAGCCTTCACATATCTTCACATAAGTTTTTAGGAGTATGGATTAAAAAAGCTTCTGTTATGGCAGCTAATGATATGTAGGAAGAGACAATACAAAGATAATAACATATTTAGAGAGTTGGGGAGAGAAATTAATTAAAGTAAGGAAGTGAGCCAAAAAGGGAAAGTACAGAGGTATAAAGTATGCATAGGTACTTGTTCATACTTAGGGATATAGCTTATCCTGGGTTTGATCAAGAACAGAGACAGATTTTGGCTAGGAAGTCTTTCAAATTGGTTATAAATGGTTGTAAGGAGGGTATTGACCTGATGGATACAAGTAAGGAGTTCCAAGCCTTTGTAACATTGTGAGTACAAACTATGCCCAGCAGACATGACAGGTTTGTTTACACAGAGGAGTTTTTAGTTGTTGGATCACAATGATCAATTGGGAACATACTTGTGTAGAATGGTATTTAGTGCTGGACAAGTCAATGGATGCCGAGTAATTTTACAGGTGGAAAGAAGTTATGCTTGTGTTAGTGGATGGGGTATTTCAAAACAATTTAGGCTTTTTAGTGTTATAAGGTGGTCAGTTCTGAAAGGGTTATTTGCTGCAAATTTAGCTACTTTATTATAACATTGTTCAAGTTTTGATTTTTGTGATACCTGGAGGTTAGCGAGGGGAGGGGGTAAATAGTGACAAGTGTAGTTTTAGTTGCATTGTTGAGAAGGTTTTTGGCTCTGTAAAGCATCTCTAACTTTTGGTCAATTTTTTTATGCAATTTTGTAATGCAGGTCAAATGTAAGATTATCATCCACTATTATACCTAATCATTTACTATGATAAGTGACTTTAATTGCTGTATTATTAAGAGTGAGGATTTTAAATTTTGTTTTTTTTCACAAGAGAGAGCTTTGGGGAAAGAACAGAAGTAGTTTTATTTTTTGGGCGGTTGAGCATGAGTTGTGAGTTACAAAGCCATGTTTCAGTGTCTGTTAAAGCTGAGTAATTTTTGGAGGTGCACCAGGCTGACAGATGTACATATTAGTGTAGAGTCATCTAGTGATTGCATTAGGGATGCCTTTTGATTGGATGTGTGGAGGGTGTTAGTGAGAATGTTAAAGAGGACATAACCAAGGATATAGCCTTGTGGTACACCAACAATGACTGGGAGGTATGGAGAGAGGGGGAAGTAGAATTTTACTGACTGATACCTATTGGACAGGTAGCTTTTGAGCCACAGAGGAGTGGGCAAAGATAAACTAGTGAGGACATTTAAAGTAGATGTTTGCTGTGACAAACTGTGTTGAAGGCCTCAGACGAGTCTTGAAATAATAAAGTGACTAGTTTGCCCTTATCTCTAGCTTTACTGAAAGTATCTATAAAGGCTAGAAGTGCAGTGTTAGTACTATGGGACAAGTGAAAGCCATGTTGTGTGGGAGATAGGTGTTCTTCCTGCAAGAGATAATTTAGCAATTGTTTCTAAATACATTTTTCTAGTACTTAGGAGAGGGGAGATAATATTGCTGTAGGCCTAAAGTTAGTAAATCTGTTGAATTTTATCTTTTGTGCAGAGATATAATGTGTGACATTTTCTAGAGCAAGAGAGAACATAGGATTCCTGGACTGACCTATTTATAAGGATTGAGACAGGATAGGCAATGCTGCTGGCTGCAATTTTTAAAGTATTCACTTGGAAGGTCATTAGCTGAAGTAGAGCATGGTTTTAGTTTGTTTGAGTAGTTTTATATAGGATGTGGGCACAGGTCTGAAGGTGAAAGCAGATGTAGTGATGTAGCTGTTGGGCAGGGTTGGGATTAGATGCTGGAGAATCCTTGGTTAGGGACACTATATTGTCTATGAACTGAAAGTTAAATTATATTGCAATTTTGAGTGGTGTGTTATTGGAAGAGGGGTCAGGGTTGAGTTTTTTGCCTAGGATTTAAGATTTCTTTAATGGTTGACCAGAAATTTTAGGGTTGTGTTTACTATTGTTCCACAAGTTATTATAGTATAGCTTTTTTTCTTCATTTAGTTGTTTTTTAGTACACTTGCAGAGCGTTCTGAAGTTTTTGAGATATTGTGGTGTTTTATATTCTTGCCATTCTTTTCCCACTTTTTCTCTATCCTGTTTATTTATTTGACATTTGTTTATCGGGAAAATCTGAATGGGATAATATCCCATTTTCAGAGGAGGCCTCGGGAGAAAAGCTCCACATTGACTTAATATGGTTACAGTTAAAAAAATTATTACAAAACCTAATACAGATGAATGACACATTAAGTAAAAATTCAGCTTCAGTTCATACATTGTGAACCTACACATGCATAGTGCAAATATTTGGACAGCTATAACATGTTGCAAAAGAACATTGTCAATAGGTAAAGTATTCAGAAGTTGCAGTTCATAGAGATGACATTAAACATACTTAAGTACACTCTTTGGAACAGCAATGACTAGATAATATAACCTAGGCAGAATATATATGTTTGGTCTTTGTCTAAAAAATAGATTTTACTAATTCCTTCTCTCTGAACGTAGTCAAAGTATGCTAGTGGTAGAAGGAGGGAGGGAGGGTCTAGTTCAGCCTGAGTTTGTGCAGGAGCAGAGCCAGGTTTTATTTAAGTAGTCTTTTAGTAGTAGTTTGAAGTTGGAGAGGTTACAGGTAGATCTAATTTGCAGAGGGATACAATTCAATTTTAGGGACAGAGTATTAGTAGAGACTGGTTAGAGGACTTGCAGGGTTTATATATGCTGAGATGATGTTGTTCATTTCATCAAAGTAGTCTATTAGGGTTATAGGAATGGAAAATAGGAGTAAAAGCAGGGCAGTCACTGGCTTTGTGAATAATATTGTGTGTGGAAAAAAGCTGCATGTAATCTAAGTGGTGAGGCAGTTAGAGCCAATTCACAGCCATAAGTCCAGCACAGTGGTGGCTGCGGTGTTATTTGTTGGTAGCACATTTTATAGCCTTATTATAGCATGCCTCCAGCTTATTTATAACTGTAGCCTGAAGGTTGGCTAGGCTGGGTGCACCGTATAAGAATAAAGGGAGAAGGTAAGTAGAGTTTTTAGTTAGGGAGGTGATACTTTCTATGAAGTAGGTATGGAATAAGGTTGTAATTTCTATTGGACAGCTATTATGAGAAGGGTTGGGGTCTGTCTTTGAGCCTGTATGTATCAGGTAATGTACTGATGTGCAGAATTTTTGGTGGATCATTTTTATGCTAAAGTTGTAGATGGCTATAATATTGTTTTTTTTATCTAGGTAAACTGAGTCCTGCAGGAAAACAATCAGTCAGGATTAGCAAAAGGTAAGTAAAAATGTCTTAACGGACTAGGACACAGCAATGACAGTGGCAATGTTAAAACCTAGCAGCAAAACGTTGAGAGCATTAACATGAAAACATGGAATGTCATATCAGCAGGAGATAGAAATGAACAGTGTATCAAAGAGCAGAATGAGGGTGCTAAAGGAGACAGAACTAGACCAGACCTCATGGGGAGAAAGTAGACAGGGAGTTAAAAGTGAGATATATGTAGCAGTCGGGGGAAAAGGCAGCAACCCAAAATCAACTATAACTCACTGTGCCTTACAACTGAGAGACAAACAGGAGAGTGGCTAGGGTACAGCACCAGTAGGAAGGAATCCCTCTATGAAAAGTATTCCTGAGACACCTCAGTATGCATAAAATAAGGTGAAAGGGAGTAGTGGCACTCAGACTAAGGTAGGAGATACCAACAACAGTGAATTTTCTCCACACTAAGCCAGGAAGTTCCCTAAGTAAACAGTTACAATACAGGGAAGGTCCTTACTTAAGGCTCATTTTTGTGATTTTTCACTCTAATGCCCCCACGAGCTGAAAGAACTGGGTGTCCTGAACCTGCTTTGGAGCTTTGCCTGATGCTACATGTATTAACATTCTATTCTTTTTGGATAGCTAAATTGCATTATTTATTTTTGGTCTCTTCCTTTTAGGAGGTACAAGGCTATTTAGGATATTTAGGAAAGTTTTATTGAATTCACTTATACCATCATCTAAGGGGAATATTTTAGGATGTTCCAGTTAATAGGTTAAAGGGTAGTAATGAATATTTCTGGGTTAAAGTTTGTCAAGTTGTGTGTTGTTTTATAAATATGCTGTTTAAGCGGATATGTGAGATGTCTGGTTGTATAGCTTGGAAGATAGTCACTGTTCAAGGGATAGTTTGCATCTGTGGTGGTGAATTTGCTAGGGACTGATCCTGGAAACCAGTCTAATAAGGAATTTAATGACTTGCTATAATGTGTGGGGCTATTAATTAGTTGTGTGAAACTTTAACGTTATTCTAGATGTAGGGGAGTTAGAGGTCATGGCCAACCAACTGATATTGACACCATCTAGTATTATTTTTTCTTGTAGAATTGTTATGGATATCCACTGTAGGATATCTTCCAGCATAGCTGTATTATCACCAGGAGGGATATAAAGGATAGTAACACATATTTTGTTTATTTTCAGGAAAGTAGTTAAAAGCTCTGCTAAACTGAATTTTGGTATTATCTTGTTGTAGGAGTAAATGTGGTAGTTGCTGGGAAATATTAAAGCAATACCACCACCTTTTCACTTTATGTAGTCAGGTAACGTATAATGTGTGTAAATGGAAAAAAATGTTAATACGGTTTGTTTTCTATTAATGAATGCATTCCTATGTCTTAAGTTATATTTTAATTAAAGTATTTAAAAAAAATTCTTATGTCTCTATGCACTGGCTGCAATATAGCATGATTTTTATACCCATAATAATTCTCCTGGAGAGGACTCTTTAATCTGTAGAGTTCCTCTAATTCAAGTTATACTTCACATAACCATGGATTTCCCTTTTATCTAATTAATTAACATACCAGAAAAAACAAAGATGCAAAATACTTTAAGTGATATTAAATATTCTGAATAATGTAACTACAGTTAATGCTTACACTACTGCTGTCAACTTCCGGTTAACCAAGTAAATGGGAAGGGGTCACTGCACTTTGCATTAACGTGTTTCAGGATTACTGAGCATATCTGCTATTTAGAATGAATATTAATAAATTATACAGACAGTAAAGTGTTCAATCAGAACTCTGTCATAATAAAACAAACAGTAAGGAAAGAAATATTTGACTCATATTGCTTGTAAAAAATTAAATCAAACTTTAAAACTATCCAGGCAATTATGTTACATAACCAATTAAATATCCACACCTATATCATACCACCATGTTTAGACAAATATGCCATAACAAGCATCATGAGCATAAATACTTTGTAATACTTGTTATGTACATTGGTACATTGGCCTAATCACTAAACAGTATATTAATATTAAAAAAGCCAGGCAGGGAAGATGGCATAATCAATCCTTGTGCACAAGTTTGTTTGTTTGTTTGTGTCTTTTGGCTTTTCCCAGTTAGGGGTCGCCACAGCGGAACTCCAGTCCGCTAATGATTGGCAGTAGATTTTTACATACTGGCTTGCCAGGCCTAACGCACAACCTTCAACGAAGGAACACCCATTCATGCATGTCGCCACACAGAAGACACTCTAACTGAGAATCGAATGGGCAACATCTAACTGTGAGGTGACAATGCTACCGCAGCACCACCACCGCAGTAAAATATGTAGAAACCAGCAAGGAGTGTTTCATCTTGATTTCTGAGTTATTTATTGGTTCTGTTATCCAGTTGTCAGTTTCTTAAAAAAAAAAGTTTCTTTAGTGTAAAAACTAGTTTAGGGCAGGGGCAGGGGCAAGAGTGAAACCTTAAATGAGGCTCTACGGCTTGTATAAGCAAATCAGGTGTTGTAATACAATATGATACCTTGGTGTCTGTCACACACACATGGTGCAGCTAATAAACTGTATTAGATCAGTGCTGCCTGTGCAAAACAATTAACAAGTAACAATGTGCGTTACAAATTTTATATCTGAATTGAGCCACCTTAGCCAGATAATGTTCCACTCAAGAGCAAACTCTACTGTAATTTCAAATAGTAAAAGTGCACCAACTCAGACTTCAGATTTTAAATATTGAAAGAGCACTTCAGAAAGGAATCACCAATATCAACTCATTTAGCTCTCTACTGTATTGTATAATACTGCATATACAAAGTGATTTCTCTGTATATCATAAAATAATTAGGAATTAGAATTACTGTGAATAATTGTTGTTTCTTTGACACCCCAGATAATGCAGCAGAATAAAAACAATATTTTATTTTTCCCAGTTGCTGCTTCTGTATTGCTCTCTTTTCTCTCCTATGCAAAAATTTATCTCACAAAAATGTCCTGCTGCTTACCATAAACTTAGTACTGGCCTCAATCTATATCGGTATCCAGATGCCCAAAGTACTAAAACCTTCTGAGGTCCCCAATCCACATCTTAAACAATAAGAAACAATTCAACAACAGAAAAAAAAACAAAAAAATAACAAAAAACAAATTCAACCAAAAAAACCAAACAAATAGAGCACCAGACTTTCTGTTAATATAGCAAACTGCATTCACTGAACAGTTTCTTAATGCTCCTGCAGGTCACTCAATACAAGATTTATAACTGCAATTTAATGAACTTAAACCTAATAGTTTACTCACACAATCAGCTAACTCATAACAGCAGAAATCATGGTGGAGGTCCTCTCTGGTAGCAAAGAATAAAATGTTTCATTGTTAAGTCCTTTGAACAAATCAATTAATGTGACCCAAGAGAGAGGAAAATACTACTGTACACACAAGAAGAGACAGACTAGGCACTGTAAGTTATGTATGCATGAATTGTACAGTACTGCATGCAGTTATAGTTGATTCATGGATGAATACTTGACAATCAGTCTACAGACTATTGCATACTTGTACCTAGTGAATAGCCAGACAATGACCAAAGGTGAGACTCAAACTCTATGCCTTGTGTCTGTAAGGTAAACACCTTAACAATTATGCCAGCTCTAAATGACTATTAGTCTCTCCCCCAGCCAAGGGTAACTGTTATGACTGTGTAATGTTCTATAATGTGCAAGTCAGTTCTTATTAAATTTATACCCTACATGCCAATTAGTTTACAACTAAAGATTTTTCTACCTTCTATTCTTTACAGTGGATGGCTATTACATTCATCCCTAACTAATCTGAAATTAAGCAGTACATTCCAACCTGCAGCATAATTGGCATTGCAAACCAAATGCTTGAGGCTAGTTGTGGGAGTGCCACAGCCACTGTCTGAACTCAGGAAATATTTAACAATGAACAGCTTGGCATACTGATTTATGTACAGTGAGTGCAGTATATCAGCTGTAGCCTTAAGATGCTTCAGTGGGATGTCACAGGCAGCTTGGCATTAGTAAAAGACAAAAATCTCTGAAACTGACTAGGGAACCAAATAATGTCATAAGCTGAGAAAAATTAGATAAAAACACACTGGATCCACACTGCTGAATAAATGTCATAAAATAATTTATTCCAAGGAAAAACAAGTAAGTGCTTTCACAGATATCATCCGCTTTATCAGACTAGAATGAAAAATAGCATTAAAAAATGTGCTTTTATACATTTAAATGAGCCAATCAACTAGGCTAATAGCTTAAATACATATTTAACCTCTAAAATGCTGGATCACAGTGAAAAACTAGCTTATAATATATAATATTAATACATTCAAACAGTAATAGCATAAATAAGAATGATACTAAAAACTGTGACATATCAACGGAAGATTATTACCAACATATATATATATATACATACATATATATATATATATATATATATATATACATACATATATGAAAAATGTATAGTATATAATATATAGTAAATGTTGCTAAAAGTATTACATTGCTAAAATAATTGATAAAAACACTATTTAACATAGCAATGGCAATAATAAAGACATTCATTAATAAAATTAAAAATCAATGTTTAAGAGCTCTGGCCTTGAGAAATGGCTTTAGAGAAACTTTATTATTGAGGCCGGGGGTTTGTCTGCCTGAAACCTTATAATCTATTTCTGTTCATTAGATTCAGTTCTATTCACCAAATCATCTCCTCTCATAGTACTTTGCATAATTTCTAACACCAAAAACTTAAAGCTATGTCTTGGTCCTTCTTTACAGGTTCATAGGTTAGAACTAGACTAACTGCCCTTATGAGCCATTTCAAGCCTAGCCAATTACCCCATGTGAGAATCAAACTCTGCACCTTCCATCTGTAAGGTAAACACCGTAACCATTATGCCATCCTCCCACCCCACTTGCACAGCTAAAGCACTGGTTTCCTTGCCATTCTTAATATCTCTCAGATGTTCCAACATCGCTTGGCATTAGGATTTGTTTTTTAGAGCTAAACTAACAGAAAAGGAAATAAGATAGTGACAGCATTGCTGGAATATCCCAAGTTTTTCACCGATGCTGTTTGACAAGTATGATAAATGATAGCTCATTACAATTAAAAAATGTGCAGGCTGATGGTCAGGCCAACTAGCGTACCCATTCTAAATCAAGCATATGTGACTAGAAAAAAGTCCGGTCACTAAAGCACCATTGTGTGTCCAGACTTTCTTCTATTACTATATGGTAATGAGGCAAACTTCTCAACTGTCAGATTTTTGCCTCATATGTTTGGTCTGTTCCTCATAAATGTGTGGTTTTCTGATAAATCACTGAGGAATGAAGTCACTAAATAATGACATGCATTTCAGTTTAGACTTCAAATTCTTCAAACAATGCCTCTCCAGTTCCTCTAAACTGTCCAGATTTTATAGTTAAAAAAAATCAGCGGAGAGCCTCCTTTCTCCATTAATTGTTTTCCACAGCACCAATGTACTGTGCAAGCATGACAACGCAAGTCCCATATGCATGTGAAGTACATCAAGAAATGGGGAAGAGTGGAGGAACAAAGTGCAGTAACACCTCAGCTTCATTATAGAAAGACTTTAA
The DNA here is from genome assembly GCF_019279795.1 of Protopterus annectens. Classification (NCBI taxonomy): domain Eukaryota; kingdom Metazoa; phylum Chordata; order Ceratodontiformes; family Protopteridae; genus Protopterus; species Protopterus annectens. The sequence continues at coordinate 266,736,926 of NC_056746.1, read as the reverse complement.
GAAAATGACTTTCCTTCTTAAATAATGTCATTGTATAATAGCAATAACTTACATGTGGGTGTGGATATATGAGGATTAAACCATGGCTGAATTTGTTTAATTACTTGAGCTTCACCCTCATGATCCAACCATGCCAACTGTGAGTAAATCCTCAATATACCCACACCCACTCTTCGATTATTGCTTAAATATTAGTTTTAGCACATCTTGAACTAAAATAAAACAATAAGAAAGAAAGAATTGACAGCATGCTTAGTGACCATTTTTACTGTGTTAGCTTTAAAAAATGAGTACAGCAATGAATCACATAGTTATTAGAGATGTTACTGCTAGCTTCAGTGTATAAAGTGTCTATAATGTTAACTAACACCTAGTCAGATGTCTATTATAAAATGTTGAGTAAAGAACCAAAACACAGAACCAGAAGTGTCTGATGTTGTTCAAGACAAATTATTAACAATATAGGACAAAAAGCCTATGATGCTGAGCAGTTTACATTGACTGGGAGAGCACATAAGAAGCCTAGCTCAAATCCAGATCACAGGTGTCTCAAACCTAGCTCAAATCCAGATCACAGGCATCCCAAAGCTTGCTCAAAACAAGATCAAAGGCAGCCCATAGTGAGCTCAAATCCAGATCACAGGCAGCCCAAAGCTAGCTGAAATCCATATCACAGGCAGCCCAAACCTAGCTCAGATCCAGATCACATGCAGCCAAAACCTAGTTTAAAGGCAGATTACAGGCAGCCCAAAGATAGCTCAAATCCAGATCACAGGCAGCCTGATCCTAGTTTAAATCCAGATCACAGGCAGCCCAAAGCTAGCTCAAATCCAGATCACAGGCAGCCCAAAGCTAGCTCAAATCCAGATCACAGGCAGCCCGATCCTAGCTCAAATCCAGATCACAGGCAGCCCGATCCTAGCTTAAATTCAGATCACAGGCAGCCCAAAGCTAGCTCAAATCCAGATTACAGGCAGCCGAAAGCTAGCTCAAATCTAGATTACAGACAACCCAAAGCTAACTCAACTCCAGATCACAGGCGGCCCAAAGCAAGATCAAATCCAGATTACAGACATCCCAGGAAAACTAAAACAGACAGCAATTTGTAGACTAGATTAATGTGAAGTATCAGAGAAAATGTATGAGATAGATTATTGACAAGTCTGGTGCAGTGGTAACAACCCTGAACTGAGTAATAAGAATACAAATTAAATTATCAATACAATCTGAGGGTGAGGATCATTTTAACTGCTCATATTCTGATAGTGACGGCTCCTGAGTATATTGTAGATACAGGTATTTTTCAGGAAAGACTTCAACACTTTTTGCCTTGGATGTGAGCCTAAATAGCAGAAGACACAGTATGCAAACACAAAGAATGGTCCAGTGGAACTCCACTAGTGAAGCAGGTGTTCCAAGAAGGCCAATAATAAGACTCATACCTCTCAACCATACCGAATTCCTCAGTTTTTACCAGTTTTGAGGTCCAAATAATGGGGTGCTACATGTTCCCGACTGGCTCCCTTAATTCCCGAATTTCCCGGCTATTTTTTTAATTATTTTTTTCTGGCTTTGTTTCAGCTGACGTCATCATGTGCAGAGGCATGTGCGATGATGTCAGGTGTGAGCAGTCTGTCAGCCTGTTGGAATTTGGCTGAGGGACACACACATAAGTCATTAAATTTAAAATAATTTTATTTAGTTTAGTTTAGTTAGGCAAGACTCCCCAACATTGTCCCCAAGCAGCAGAGCAGCAGAACAAGTTTTGTTGGACTCGGAGCTGTGCGGCAGTCATGAAAAAAATTGCATCTACTTCCCCTGGCTTTTCCAGCACCTCCAGCAGGTAAAATAATTAATATACAGATAAGAAGAAAGTTAATTGTTTTGAGTCATAGACTGGGGAGTATGTGTGTATTTGTGCTGCAGCTGATAAACTGCTGTAGTCCATTGCTGTTGCGCTGCTAAGTCCATATCTGCTGTAGTCATGCTGTACATCCATAAGCCATTTGCTGGGGGGGTGTATTTGTGGTGCAGCCGATTAACTACTGTAGCCTGTAAGTAAGTCCATTGCCATTGTGCTGCATTTGCCTCTGTTATTTATTTGGCCCATTGCCATTGTGCTGCATTCGCCCCTGTTATTTATTTGGCCTATTGCCATTGTGCTGCATTTGCCCCTGTTATTTATTTGGCCCATTGCCATTGTGCTGCATTTGCCCCTGTTATTTATTTGGCCCATTGTCATTGTGCTGCCTTTATCTGCTGTAAGTTAAGTATCTGCCTGTAGCATGCTGTAAGTCCATAAGCCATTCTCTGGGGCCCTGGGGGGCTGTGTGTGTATTTGTGGCCAATTAACTGTTGTAGCCTGTAAGTAAGTCTGTTGCCATTTGCGTTTGCCCCAGTTATTTATTCTTAAATGCATGCATTTGCCAAGTAACTTCATTGCTGTTGTGCTGCATTTGCCGATTAACTGTGTAAGTTAAGTAAGTCTGTATCTGCAGATACGGACTTACTTAACTTGCACAGTTAATCGGCAAATGCAACACAATGGCAACGGACTTAATGCATTTAAAAATAAATAACACAGACTACATCTGCTGTTATTTAAATGTTGTGCTATTTATAGCGGTATCCTGTGTTATTTATTTTTAAATGCTGTAAGTCAGTTGCCATTGTGTTACTTATAGCTGTAGCCTGTGCTATTTATTTTTAAATAGTGTAAGTCTGTTGCCATTGTATTACTTATAGCTGTAGCCTGTGTTATTTATTTTTAAATGCTGTAAGTCTGTTGCCCTTGTATTACTTATAGCTGTAGCCTGTGTTATTTATTTTTAAATGCTGTAAGTCCGTTGCCATTGTGTTACTTATAGTTGTAGCCTGTGTTATTTATTTTTAAATGCTGTAAGTCCGTTGCCATTGTGCTACTTATAGCTGTAGCCTGTATTATTTATTTTTAAATGCTGTAAGTCCGTTGCCATTGTATTACTTATAGCCTGTGTTATTTATTTTTAAATGCTGTAAGTCCATTACCATTGTGCTACTTATAGCTGTAGCCTGTATTATTTATTTTTAAATGCTTTAAGTCCATTGCGTTATTTATAGCCAATGTGGCTGGGCCAAATGGGTGAGGGGGGTGTGTATAGCCAATTTTTCTGTGCCAAAGGGGGGTGTACAAAGGTGTGTGTGTGTCCAAGGGGGGGGGTCCAAAGGGGGTGTGTCCAAAGGGAGTGTGTGTGTCCAAAGGGAGTGTGTGTGTGTGTGTGTGTGTGTGTGTGTGTGTGTGTGTGTGTGTGTGTGTGTGTGTGTGTGTGTCCAAAGGGTGGGCGTGTAATTCCCTACCTACACCACCATTTGAGATTGTTCAATGCATAGCTTTTTGATAAGTTCCTTTTAAAATTTGTGGTTTTCTAGTGAATTAGTGAGAACTGAATTCACTAATTAACGATAGCCATTTAAGTTTCAGTCTTCCTATCTTTCAGGAAATGCATGGTAACATAAAACATTTTATTCTAGCAACTTTTCTAAGATTATACAAGCAATGTTTGAAATGTGTCCCTGGTTTTGGGCCTTGGCCCATCCCAATAAATTTTGGCTTTTTCCAGATTTCTTGTGCTGCATAGTTCTTCAGGGGGGACGGGACATTTACTGCTGTTTATGCCAACAAGTCTGTTTGTGTTTTTAATACAACAGGTAATACTTGCTTTTGATGCAGAAGGTTGTGGGTTCTACTCCCACAGTATGTAGATGGATTGTTGATACTGTAGTGTGTTCTGCTTTTAAAGGGAGTGGATGCTGCAGTCCTGAGAATGTCCCCTTTGGCGGAGATACCTAGTAACTATTTTGGTTGTCTGCTCTTCAGTTTGCATTTGAAAGTTGGTATCCCACAATTCCATCAACATGGGCTTGGTTACATAATTATGTATGCAGATTTTATGTTAATCAGTGTGCAGATATGTACCTATTTTTCATGGGCTTTTGTCCAGATTTTTGATGTTTCCAGGTTGAGGGGTATGATTAAGATTTAAAATGGATTGCTGTTCCTCAGCAGCAGACATTTTGGATGTTTTTAACAAGGAACAAACTTTTCTTTCTACTGAAAATGAATAGCAGTCTATATTCACTAAAAAGAGAGGTAACTGTTTTGTTTCTTTGATATATAACATGTAAACTGGACTTGACAGAACATAACGTTCAGGAGAGAGTGAATACAAAATCCTGGAAAGGACTTAGAATCCTGATGTCTTCATCTTGCACAGGAAAATCTATATAACGCTAGGGAAGGAAAACACAACATTTGTCTAGCGCCTACAGTAGGTTGTGGTTTTTGAAAATTCACTGCATTTCTCAATTTCAATTACTACATTGTCAAAAAAAAAGGCAGTAGTAAGGAACAAGCTGCATCACTTAAGTGTGATGAATTAACTGTGAAAAATTATATACGAGACTTAAATGTAAAATCCAGTCACTGACTGTGTGTACAAAGATATCAACAGAAAGGTTAAGAAATACACAGTGAAACTTTGTGGGCAGGTGTAAAATAAATGAAATCAGCTGGGAGAATACAAGAGACATATGCTTTGGATGTGTTAGTGCCTTTTCTGCTCTCAGCTTTAAAGATAACCATTGAGTTATCCAGCAGTAAGCATTATATGTTACAAGGAGTGATAATAGGCACGCCCAACATTTACCATATTTTCCAAGCTGTAGACTTTTCCAGATACCTGACATTAACAGTACAGCAGCACAAAACTAAATGTTTCTTTATAACACTGCTTTAAATACAATCTGCCAGTTAACACTGATCTCTGTAAATAAAATTTCAAATATACAAGTGCTGCAAATTTTCAGTGTAAGTTACTTTCATATGAAATGTGTAAGAAGTTATAATATTTAAAGACATTGAACTGATTTTGGTTGTTAAGCATCTGTCAAGTGCCTAATGTTAAATAATCATTAACTAAAATATTTACTCTTAAAATGTTAATTATAAGTTAAATGTAGGTTTTCCAACAAGGAAAGGCACCGTGTTAGATAGTATTCTTTCCTCAAATAATAATCAAAACAAAATTGGTTTAAAATGCAGCATGCTGTGCTCATTAATGTATTATTTATTTTTCTAATTGAATAAGTAGATGTAAAGATAGTTTGTGTTAGAGACAGCCTTCTTTGAGAACACAGAGATACTGGCTCTCTTTGGAAAAATCTTCCACGCTTTGAGAGATTGCAGGTAATGGTTTACATGTAAAATAATTGATTTGGTTGGTCTGTATGTAATTTTATTGTGCATAATAGCTGGGTAGCTACAGGAGAGCTAGTAAGAGAGATGGCTAGAAAGGTGCTTGGTGTGACATCTGGAAAGAGGAAGGAGGACTAGGAGACCTGGTGGTGAAATGAAGAAGTACAGGAGAGTATACAGAGAAAGAGGTTGGCGAAGAAGTGGGATTGTCAAAGAGATGAAGAAAGTAGACAGGAGTATAATGAGATGAGGTGCATGGCAAAGAGAGAGGTGGTGAAGGCTAAGGATAAGGCATATGAAGAGCTGTATGAAAGGTTGGACACTAAGGAGGGAGAAAAGGACCTGTACCAATTGGCTAGACAGAGGGACCGAGCTAGGAAAGATGTGCAGCAGGTAAAGGTGATAAAGGATAATGAGGGAAACATACTCACAAGCGAGGAGAGTGTGTTGAGCAGATGGAAAGAGTACTTTGAGGGGTTGATGAATGAATAGAATGAGAGAGAGAAGGTTGGATGATGTGGGGATAGTGAATCATGAAGTACAATGGATTAGCAAGGAGGAAGTAAGGACAGCTATGAAGAGGATGAAGAATGGAAAGGCTGTTGGCCCAGATGACATACCTGTGGAAGCATGGAGGTATTTAGGTGAAATGGCAGTGGAGTTTCTAACTGGATTGTTTAATGAAATCTTGGAAAGTGAGAGGATGCCTGAGGAATGGAGAAAAACTGTTTTGGTACCATTTTTTTAAGAATAAGGGTGATGTGCAGAGCTGTAGTAACTACAGAGAGATTAAATTGATCAGTCATAGCATGAAGTTATTGGAAAGTGTAGTGGAAACTAGGTTAAGAAGGGAGGTGATGACTAGTGATCAGCAGTATGATTTCATGCTGGGAAAGAGCACTACAGATGCGATGTTTGCTCTGAGAGTGTTGATGGAGAAGTACAGAGAAGGTCAGAAGGAGTTGCATTGTGTCTTTGTGGATTTAGAGAAAGCATATGACAGGGTGCCTAGAGAGGAGTTTTGGTTTTGTATGAGGAAGTCGGGAGTGTCAGAGAAGTATGTAAGAGTGGTACAGGATATGTACGAGGGTAGTGTGACAGCGGTGAGGTCTGCGGTGGGAGTGACAGATGCGTTTAAGGTGGAGGTAGGATTACATCAAGGATTAGCTCTGAGCCCTTTCTTATTTGCAATGGTGATGGACAGGTTGACAGACGAGATCAGACAGGAGTCCCCGTGGACTATGATGTTTGCAGATGACATCGTGATCTGTAGTGAGAGTAGGGAACAGATGGAGGAGACCCTGGAGAGGTGGAGATATGCTCTAGAGAGAAGAGGAATGAAGGTCAGCAGGGCTAAGACAGAATATATGTGTGTGAATGAGATGGAGGATAGAGGAATGGTGAGGATACAGGGAGTAGATGTGGTGAAGGTGGATGAGTTTAAGTACTTGGGATCAGCAGTTCAGAGTAATGGTGAGTGTGGAAGAGAGGTGAAGAAGAGAGTACAGGCAGGATGGAGTGGGTGGAGAAGAGTGTCAGGAGTGATTTGTGACAGACGAGTACCAGTAAGAGTGAAAGGGAAGGTCTACAAGAGGGTAGTGAGATCAGCTATGATATATGGATTGGAGACAGTGGCATTGACAAAAAGGCAGGAGTCAGAGCTTGACGTGGCAGAGTTGAAGATGTTAAGATTTGGATTGGGTGTGACGAGGATGGACAGGATTAGGAATAAGTATATTAGAGGGTCAGCCCAGGTTGGAAGGTTTGGAGACAAAGCCAGAGAGGCAAGATTACGTTGATTTGGACATGTGCTGAGGAGGGATGCAGAGTATATTGAGAAAAAGATACTAAGGATGACGCTGCCAGGTAACAGGAAAAGAGGAAGGCCTAAGATAAGGTTTATGGACATGGTGAGAGAGGACATGCAGGTGGTTGGTGTGACAGAGCAAGATGCAGAGGACAGGAAGAAATGGAAACAGTTGATCTGCTGTGGCGACCCATAACGGGAGCAGCCGAAAGAAGAAGAAGAAGAAGAAGTAGAAGAAGAAGAAGAAGAAGAAGAATTCATTTTATTTTACATTTCCTGTGCATCTTCAGTGCTGTTATGTATGTGAAATCAGATATTTTATAAATAAAGAGTTTTCATTTGTTCATTTGAAAAAGATTGTGGTTGATGTCTTCTTTTTCTAGTGAATGGAATCCCTACAGCTTTGACATGATGTATCTACTGTTTTGAAGGGAGAGATTGGCCAACATGATTTAATGTTGGTTGTTTCATTAAATGAGTGATCAGTAACTGATGTTTTGGAATTGTATTAGCAGTCTGAATAGTGACAACATACCATGCATACAGACATGTGGTGCTGACACTGAAAAGGTAATGGTAGCCTCTACTAGGAAATATAGAGTGTGTATGTTTAAAATCAGCCTGGTTACGTCTCAGCTACTCTTGGTAAATTGGCACTAGAAGTGAACATCTTTTTTTGCATATGATAAGTCTTGATCAACATCCAAGGAAGTAGCTGCATTTGCTGTAAGCTCTTGAGGGCAGTCACCCTCTTGAGTATATATTTGGGTGGTAGTGGTGCAGATATGAGTTCAGTAACCCTGTCATCATCACAGTTTTTATATATGCACATTTTAGTGGTGTCAAACTCCCAGTCTATGCGCCATGTGAAGCCTATAAGCACTTATAATGCAGTTTGTGGAGATTTCTTCAATCTGGCCTACTTCCATTAAAAGGATGCCTGGTTGTTTTGTGATTTGAGCCACATTGGTGAATGCTTATCCTTGTGGCTTGCATTGTCTTTGGCAGCTCCTCTGTCATATTGGCTTGACTGTGAAGCCAATGTACAAGAAAGACGTCTAGATCATAAAACAGACCAAAAGTACTTAGGTTATAAGTGCTTCTACCATTAGTCTGCTTTCATCTCTAAGAAGTAGCAGTATGAAAGTGTTCCCCTAGTAGTAGTATTTTATGCTGTGGAGTGTTTTATATATCAAGGGATTCATACATTTCTACATGTACTGGAAATCATTTGGCATATGAAATAGGAAGCAGTGTGCTTCATACCTGTGATTAACATCTCTTTGTGCAAGGTTTGAATTACTTAGTATATGAAACATATGCAGGAATCCAATATATCCAGTACTGGTGTGTGTGTGTGTGTGTGTGTGTGTGTGTGTGTGTGTGTGTGTGTGTGTGTGTGTGTGTGTGTGTGTGTGTGTGTGTGTGTGTGTGTGTGTGTGTGTGTGTGTGTGTGTGTGTGTGTGTGTGTGTGTGTGTGTGCATATGGTTAATGGGACTTTTATACCTATATGTTGATGTGGCAGTATATATTGCTTGCACTGTTTGCGTTTGGGACCCCTGGTGTAGATACATATTTTACGTACCTAACAAGGCCTTTCTACCTCAAACCCTTATTAAGTACTTTATCCATATAATTTCTTATGCTATCCTTATGAACAATCAACACTGAAATGTCCACAATCCAAAAATGAGGACTAACATAAATCTCCAAAAGCACAACATTCAGTCAATATTGTGGTTTCTTCTTACAAACTCCAAAGTTGCACAACTTATGGGAAAAGAGTAACACCCTACAAGAAGTTTCACACTTACCAAACTCTGATAACACCCTACAAGAAGTTTCACACTTACCAGACAAACTCTGATAACACCCTACAAGAAGTTTCACACTTGCCAGACAAACTCTGATAACACCCTACAAGAAGTTTCACACTTACCAGACAAACTCTAACACCCTACAATAAGTTTCACACTTACCAAACTCTGATAACACCCTACAAGAAGTTTCACACTTACCAGACTAACTCTGATAACACCCTACAAGAAGTTTCACACTTACCAGACATACTCTGATAACACCCTACAAGAAGTTTCACACTTACCAGACATACTCTGATAACACCCTACAAGAAGTTTCACACTTACCAGACAAACTCTGATAACACCCTACAAGAAGTTTTACACTTACCAGAAAAACTCTGATAACACCCTACAAGAAGTTTCACACTTACCAGACAAACTCTGATAACACCCTACAAGAAGTTTTACACTTACCAGACAAACTCTGATAACACCCTACAAAAAGTTTCACACTTACCAGACAAACTCTGATAACACCCTACAAGAAGTTTCACACTTACCAGACAAACTCTGATAACACCCTACAAGAAATTTCACACTTACCAGACAAATTCTGACACTATGGTTTCACTGCTGATATGCCAGTTATGGCCAGGAAAACATCAGGGCAAGTGGTGTGGAACTAAAAATTCTATATTGAAACAAATGAAAGAGATTATTTAGGGCCTTTCTGATGGAGAAACCATGAATAAACTAGAAAAATTAAATGCAATATCTGATTGTATTTTAAATTTTGCCTTTGATGCTGTGAATTCATGCTTAGAGGAGGCATCCCATTGTTGAGGAAAGAAACTTACCAGGAGGATATGAAAATGTATATCTTAGATACCCCTGTTTCAAGACAGAGGAAAAAACGGGAAAATAATATTAGCTGTTAAATTGTAATTATATCTTATAACCCCTTAACTAAAAAAATTCAATCTTGCAAAAGGCACTTTTAAAGAAAATGGACCCATTTTCAAAAGTCATGTAAGAAACAATAATCAGCATCCTCCTGACCTCCTTTATACAAGGCAAAATATCACTGACAAAGAAGATCTTGGTGACCACAGCCTAATTCTACCTATAACCCCATTCCTAATACCCCATGGAGGGAGCCTTTAACACTTCACAGCAGCTTGTGAAATTACCCAAGGCAAGTGGTTTCTGCACAGCATTTTAGAAGTGCTTCACACCTAAAGCTTTTTCTGGCATGCTTACATTGCTTGGAGCTGTCATCCTTAATCAGACGGCGTACTAATTAACTGTAAAAGGGAAGGGTATGAGGAACAAAATGGTGGCAGTATTAGTGCAGACTGCAGTGGAGTTGCTATTACGTTTCATTTATTGTCATCAGGATCATTTCTGTTCATATTTTAATAACTGGCTAAGCTACATGTTACTGAGGGGCACAGTACGAAATATCATGCTTGGAGAAACAAAAATGTTCTACTGCACTCAATGTGTAATACATTATACTGAGTATTCTCACTAATGCTGCCAAATCCACATAGCTTACAAAGTATAACATGGTGTCAGCTGAAATATTGTTTCCAAATATATTTAAGTAACATTTTAAAGCTGTAACAACAAATGTCTTAAAACATTCATGTAGGTAGGCAGTGCATGAAATAAACACAGAGTAGCCATCTATGTTAAGTATTCACACAGTACCAATAAAAACTGTGAGAATGAAATATATATAAACATGATGATAAACAGTGCTAATGCTATCCAAACTATATACAACTGAAAATAAGCAAGTTAATGAAACTTACACAATAACAGGTCATTGCTATTCCACAATGTGCACGCTGACTGGCAGCCAGACCAGTGTACCTGTTGTAAATCAAGCATATAGAATAACAAAAAGTCTGGCTGCTGAGCTATCATTGAGTGACCAGACTTTCTGTTGGTATATGCTGGGTGACAAAGCAAAATATGTGAAAAATCAGGTGTGTTCTGCCAAACTAAAGAAACAGAAACATACCTGATTTTCCTTGTACATCTGAGTTATCCCTATTTAAACTTCATTTTTAGACAGGAAAAGTAAAACCAGTAACAGAGATTCTGTTTTCTCTGTTGCTTCTCCTGCACTACACTGACATACTGTGCAAGCATGGGAATGCAAGTCCCATATGCATGCCCAGTACATCAGCCTATAGAAGACAAAATGGAAAAAAAATGAAAAACTGCTGTTATACAAAGACATTATTCAAGAAAGGTAAGCAATTTATTTCTTAAATAATGGCATTGTATAATTGTAATATTCCACTCCCTCATGATCAAACCACACCAACAGTGGGTAAATCCTGATATAGTTACACACAGTCATGGATTATTACTTAAATATATATTTTTTCTGTCCTTAAAATAAACAAAAGAAGAGCAAATAAACAATATAATTAAAAAACTCATGGTATATTATCTGGAGGTAAGTGGCTAGTAAAATATTTAACTCACAATATAATATTTTAAACTCTAAAATCTTAGACATATATCTTATGCCTATCTTTCCTAAATGCAAACTTGTTGTATATCATGTTCAGCAGAAACAGCTGATATTCTTAATATTATTGGCATTGCCTTTTCACAAAAATGTTTAGGGATAAATTACATGACAGGCATCTCAAGTGGATACCCCATTAATGATTGCTCCTGGTAAAAGACAATTTTATTATTTTTCTCTTTAGGTACTAACTACACTTTCAGAAGGATTTCTATAAATGTATTTACTTTTATAGAATATTAAATTTGCTTTAACTGGTCAGGTTTAAAACAGATCTCATGGGAAAAGTTCCTTCAAATTATGATAACCCAAATCAACATGTGCAAATTTATAGATAGTACTAACAAAGACAGTGTAAAGATGAGAATGCTGGAGAAAAATGTGAACTCCTGTTGGTGTCAGCTGAAATTTTAGATGACACCGAAGAAAACAATCCCTGACGCGTGCACTGTAAGTTCTATATCCTAACAGACAATGAGTTTTGTTTGCATAGGGGAATAATTATTCATATTTCTGTAAATGCCTGACATGACAAGAACCCTGAATGGAAAAGTGTGCATTGTGTGAAAGTTTATGTCAGGCTAGAAAAGGTGCTGCTTATGTTATGTTCCCAGTCTGTATCGTTTCCAGTTTGTGAAACATTGTTTCAGAATGTCTACAGAAAATATGCTTGAATATATGGTATTAAAGTATACTAGCACATTGATGTAAAGACTTTGGATGTATTGACTTTTATTCTTGTAAAGAACACTTTTTACTGAATAACACTGATTGCAATACTTTCTAAAAAAACAAAACAAACAAAAAAAAAACAGTTACTGCTCACAAAATATTTAATTTGTTAATTTGCTTTATTGGGAATGTTTTTGAATGAAAGGATGTCTGGGGGCTGCCACATGTGTAGCTTTCCTTAGCTACTAGATGTGAATTAATTATTTTTCAGCAGCTATAGCACAGTTTTGTTATTTTTCAGACCACAGCTCACACAATAGTTGTTTTACACACACACACACATACACACACACACACACACACACACACACACACACACACACACACACACACACACACACACACACACACACACACAGACACACACACAAACAAAATAAAAACAGTATGATGTTCTTACTCCATGAAGAAGTGCAAAAGTGTCAGGCTTCAAGACTCTAGAGTCTTGTAGTCCCAAAGAAAATGGGTCTATATCACAACATCAAAAGGAACAAATCTCGAACGGCTTAAATATAGAAATTGTCATTTATCTAAACTGCTTTTGTGGGGGGCTGTGCCCCCCACACCATCTGCTAATTATATATACCAACTATAAGATCGGACTACAGCAAGGAAAGGGCAAAATTCCCAATCTTCACCGTACCACAATCTCACAAAAAACAGATCGATGAATGGCAATTTCAATATTTCAGCCATTTGAGATTTGTTCCTTTCGATGTTATAATATAGACCCAAGAAAATAGCCATATTACAAAGTGTATGCGCTTAAAAGTTAAAACCCATCCACTGTTAAATATGATGATGTTTTTGGATGAAATTAAATGTTTAAGATAAATAAAGCCAGATTAATTCAAAAGAATTGGAAGCCTGAGACTTATCTTGCTTTTTTGTTTTTGTGGGACATTCTGATGAAGTCAAGCACTAATAAGGTAAAAGTGGTTAGCTTTCAATAAATGTGGAGACACATAGTGGACTGGTATGGAAATGGTCTTTGGTTGTTAGTCCCAAAGAAAAACAAGACATGTAGGTTAACGATAGACCTTTCCAATACGAACATTTATGATAGTTTGTTTGTGTCTTTCGGCTTTTCATAGGTTCATAGGTTCATAGGTTGGTACTAGGCTATCAGCCCTAGGGCCTATACAAGCCTAGCCATAACAATTCCCTGGCTATTTCTTCCCACATTATTTACTTTCCTGGACCCCTGTCTAGCAGGGCGACTGACGTGATCCCTGGGGTGAATTTCCTTTCTCCCATCCAATCGTCAAGGTTCCTCTTGAAGAGGTCCAAAGAGGCACTCTGCTTGACATGTATGGGCAATCTATTCCAGAGTCTGGGGAGTCTCTGGGTCAGGAACCTATCCCTCCAGCATGTTTTGTTTATTGTGATGACAAGGTTTAGATCCCTGGAGCGTGCAGCTCTGAGGGATTGGGATTTCTTTAAGTGTAGCATGTCCAACAGCTCTGGGTTTGACATGGCCTTGTATGTTAAGCAGAGATCGCCTCTGAGTAGACGATATACGACAGAGTATAGCTGGAGTTTTTTAAGGTGGTCAGCATAGGGCATCTGCTTTAGGCCTGTGATTCTTTTAGTGAGGTATTTCTGAGGCCTTTCCAGTTGTTGCAGATGTCTTGAGAGGTACATACCAAATGGGGCATTGTATTCTATAATGGGTTTAATGAGGGATGAGTACAGTGGGACAATGACCTCCTTTTTTCTGGATGAAAAGCCCTTCGTGATGAGGTGTGCCACATAGAAGGATTTCCTGACTGTTGTGGCGATGTGGTTATCGAAGGTGAGACCACTGTCCACCTGTGTCCCTAAGTCTCTTATCACACTTTCTGTATTTAGTGTACTGCCACCTATATGGTAATTCATGGATACATGTTTTTTCCCAAAGGGGATAACAATACATTTCTTGGCATTGAGCTTGAACCCATGGCTCTGGCACCAAGCATCTGTTTCTGTAAGGCCCTTTTGTAGAGTATCCACATCATTTGGGGATTCAATAATGGCTCCCAGTTTGCAGTCATCTGCAAACTTTGTTAGCCAGAGTCCCTTAGTGTTGACCTGTACTTCAGAGAAGTAGATGCCAAACAAGAGTGGCCCCAGGACTGAACCCTGAGGTATTCCACTTGTCACTTGTCTGGAGCTGGATTTGGAGTCGGCTACTTTTACAGTGTGGGTTCTATCAGTAAACCATTTAGCAACCCATTGGGTAACATAGGGATTAATGCCCAACTTAGTAAGTTTATCTATGATTCCAGAGTGGGGGATGGTGTCAAAGGCCTTGGCAAGGTCTAGATAGGCTGTGTGGACCACCTTACCCTTGTCCATGGCTCTGGAGACTGATTCAAAGAAGTCAATCAGGTTCAGGAGACAAGATCGGCCCTTCACAAACCCAAACTGGGTGGGGTCCAGTGTTTGAAGGTTGCCAATGCCTTTGTTTATAAGTTCCATGATAATACGCTCCATGGCCTTGCAGATAAGGCTTGTCAGACTGATGGGACGGTAGTTTCCGGGATCCAAGGTGGATCCCCCCTTGTGGACTGGGATAACTGTAGGTCTGCGCCACTCAGTGGGCATGAAACCTGAGGTGAGGCTATGATTAAACATGGCACTTAGGTGAGGTGCCAGTTCATATTGTAGTTCATGTAGTACACAGCCCGGGATGTCATCTGGTCCCATGGATGCTGTATTCTTGGCTTTAGAGAGTGCGTTTTGTACCTGTGTGGCCGTTATTACTGGAATTTGGCAATCTTCCGGTATTGAGATGGGCCATTTAGGGGTGAGAGGGGTGAAGTTGGCACTGAATCGATCTGCCAGGATATTGGCAATATCCTTCGGATCAGTATATTTAATGCCATTCTGTTTTAGCTCAGAGCAGATCTGAGCATTGCCATTTAGATTCTTGACATAGTTATAGAATGCTTTGTGGTTGTCTTTGGAATCTTTGGCAATTTTATTTTCGTAACTAGCTTTGGAGGATTTTATGAGGCATCTCAGTTTCTTACTGAGGCTAGTAAGGGAGTTTTTGCATCCTGGGATTTTCCTCTTTTTTGCAAAAGTTTCTTCCTTTTGTTGTAAAGTTTGTTTATGGCAGGGGACCACCAGATTGGCTTCCTTTTTGGATGAGAGCATTTTGGTTCTATTTGGGATGGCACGATTCATGCATGAGTGGATGTGCTCGTACAGTGCCTTAGTGTAGGATTCAGCAGTTGAACTTTCAGTTCCCGTCTGCATGGGTGTCATGAAGTTTGTCACTTCTGACTTGAGTAGCATGAAGTTGGCTTTGGAGAAGTTTTTATGGTGGTTTCTTTACTGGGGAGTGGGGGTGGGATGTGGATGTTAAGGGTGATTAGCTTATGGTCAGACCTGACTAACGAGGGGGTGACCATAGGTATGGAGCATTGATTTCCCATGTTGGTAATGACCAGGTCTAGGATATTAGAGCCCCTGGTGGGACTATGGATTAGTTGATCCAGGGCATTGGAATTTATGAATTCCATGAACCGTTGTGCAAAGGTGTTGGGACATGAGTAGTTTTCCCAGTTAATGGCAGGGTAGTTAAAATCACCCAGTATTAGGGTGTTTGGTTCTATCTTAATATTTTCCAGTATGTTTAGAAAGGTGTAGTGAGAATCTTGGGGTATGGTGGGGGATCTGTAGCAAGCTACAATTTGGATTGCAGTCTTACCTAGTGTTAGTTGCACTTGGAGAATTTCAGACACATTGTGTTGGCCAACTAGCCGGGTGGTGTGAATATCCTTGGTGAATATTGACACTCCTCCACCTTTAGTGTTTCGGTCCTGGTTTGGTGGCCAAAAAGTGTGGTAAGAGTTGTAGCCTGGTATTGCAGGGGTGCTCTTTGGAGCCTTGAACCAGGTCTCAGTTACTGCACAGATATCGATGTTCTCCATTTTTAGGAATGCCTCGAGAGAGTGCATTTTGAGGTTTAGACTTCTAGCATTAGTAGCATTACCTTCAGATTTTGCATGCTTGTACCTGTTACGGTGGTGGTTTTGTCATTTGAAGTTTGCCTAAAAAAGGCACTATAGGGGTGGCAAGAGCCTTAGCCAGTAACCTGAATCCCAGGGGCGACAGGTGCAGACCATCTCTGGCAAAGCATCGTGGTCTGTCAATCATGTCATCCCAGGCAGACAGATACTGGATCCCCTTTGAATGACACCATAAGCTTAGCCAATTGTTGAAGTCAATCATTTTATCCTTATATTGTGGTATCATTCTGGGCGAAGGCAGGATGCTACTCAGGGCTAGGGTCATACCTGCCTGGGCCACATTATCCAAGAGCTCTTCCATGTCTCTTTTCATGTAGTCCAGGGAGGTACGTCTCAAGTCATTCACTCCAACATGGACAATGACAGAGTCATATTTGTACTTGTTGTGGAGTGACTTGAGTGCATGCGTTATGTGGCGGATCCTGGCACCCGACAGGCAGCTGACTGTAATTTTCTCCTTATTCAACCTGGTGAGAGGGACATCAGTGTGCCAGACTATAGAGTCACCTATGACTAAAGTGTTAGGTACATTGTCTTGCCTTAGGGGCTGCTGCTGGGTGGCACACTGGTGTTGTGAACTATGTGACACATTGGTTGTGATTGGTGTTTGTTTGAGTTTCAGCTTCAGAGGTCTTTGTTTCTTGGGCAGGTTACAGTTAAGGGCCTCTGCATATGTGGATTTAGTGTTGCTATATGTGGGTGTTGGTGGTGCGGGTTTAGAAGGGCTATGTGTTGCTTGAGGTGTAGTGTGGGTGTTAACCTTCTCCTCTTGACTGTTTAACACAGTCTTGGGTGGAGAGAGCTTTGCTTCCATTTTGGCTATGTAAGTGCATCTCTCACAGGTTGTAGTGTTGGGTGGTAGGAGGAGAGGGTTGTCTGTGTACATGAGGCAATTGCTGCATTGCCCCAGTATGCCCAGATTCACCAGGTGGAAAGGAGAAATCACCGGAAGCTGACCCTTGGACATGCCTGGCTTGGGGCTTTTTTTTTTTTTTTGTTTGTAAAGTATAGGAGCTGTTTCCTTAGCAAGGTACTTTGCAATTATAGGCTGTTTAGTGCCTACTATTAATTTCTCCTTGTTAACAAGGAGAGTTCAGTGTTTGTATGAGTTTAAGGCTTCCTAGTGCTTTACAGCAATTATTAGAGAAAGTGCTAGTCACAGGGATGCTTAAAGGTAAGATTGAAAAGAATGCACTCTGCAGTGTGCACTAGAGAAGTTAGATGTGAAAGTAGGTAACTTGAGTTTTACCTGTTTAAAAAGTTAAGGTTTAGTGGAGAGTTACTATTTTTAAAACAGCAAGATGGATTGAAAGGGGCGGTCACTTTTGTATTTTGGTACTATGAAATACTGTAGGATGGCCAATAAATTTAAATAATTGAAGGGGTGGGATTTCAAAAATGATGATTTTGTGATTACTCACATAAGCCAGTGAAAGTAGAAAGAAATGAGATATATGGTCAGATTAACATAAGAGGCGGGCAACTAGAAAGACAGTGGTATTTAACAAGACAACTTAAATGGGTGGGAGGGCGGGAATTCTGCCTGACTCAGAACAAAGAGAGCGGTGGTCTCTTTTGAAGTTTTAATATGCTGTTAAAACAGAATGCAAGCAAAACACAAGGTAAAGAAAACAAACTACAGTATTCAAAATATAGAAAGGCAATACAGTAATACAAAAAAAGCAAACTAACCTTTCCTTCACAGCAAAGTGTAGCAGTATCTGGATGAGCCTTTCCTGGTTAGAGGTCGCCACAGCGGAATTCCTGTCCACTAATGATTGGCAGTAGATTTTTTACATGCCGAGTTTGCCAGCCCTGACGCATAACCTTCAACGAAGGTACACCCATTCACGCATGTCTCCACACAGAAGACGCTCTAGCTGAGATTCGAACAGCACAACGTCTTGCTGTGAGGCGACAATGCTACCGCAGCACCACCACCGCAGTACGAACATTTATGATAGTAACATTATATATTGCATTGTCTTAACTGGAAAGCATTTTTAAATGCCAGCTTTGAAAGGATACATACTTTCACTTTTCAATAAGGCTTGTTCACAGCAAGCGTCTGAGATTTCAAATAGCTAATTTCTGCTCCACTTTGGCACTGTTCCTTTTGTTCTCTCTGTATGTAAATGTATGTACAAAGTGTTCACCTCCAGTATTTCCACACTTGAGGAACTAACAGATTGCCATTTTATTTACAGGGACAACTGCCTGCTAGTATCTCATACACTAGAACTATTACTAATCTATTTGCAGATTAAATAGGAGTAATAATACATTAGAGGAAATCCTTGCTTTCTGTTTCTGAAGCAGTGACTTTCTTGGGAACAGAGCTAGACTTAGTTCACATGAAAGTGTTTTCAACTCAGCAATTACTAGAAACAAAATTGTATAGAGGAGCTTACTTTAATGAACGAAGTTAGAGCCAGAAAATGCCTTAGGACTCTGTATTCCATTCATCTTGCACTCTCATAATTCCTCATGCAAGACTTTGTATCAAAAAAACTCAACACGTATTGAAGAATATAGAGAATCAAACAAGAGACTTTCTAGAAACTAATTCATTTAATGAATTCAGGCAGGAGGAAGTGGATCTCATTCTAGCAAAGGCAATGTCACTTCTGCCCCCCATGTCAACAACATTTGACTCCAGATTCGTTATGCTGGGCCCAGAGATCACCCCTTTAGAGATATCTCTGTGCATGATTTTTGGTTTGCACAGGAAAACATTTCTTCATTACCATCTTGAAATTAAGAAAAGGAATTAAACAGTACTGAAAACTTTTCAAGACAATCTTGCCAAAGACCTCACCAGTTCAACAGACAGTACAACAGTAACGCAGTACATAATGAACAGGAATGCATTATGTTTTACAAGCTATGCACCAAGTCAGTGTTAATTTGGTGGGCAATTCAACAAAAGCTGTTTCTGAGTACAATGTAATATTTTAAGACAGCAGAATCCTGTAGCATAGTCTTTCAACAGACATATGCCTCTAGCTACTGAATAACAAGTGGGTCTGCAATATTTAAACATGCATTGAAACTTCTGTGTATGCCATGTTTATTTGCTACATTCAACTTCCCAGACTTTGTTCCCAATGATAGCAACAGAGCAACTGAAGTATGGACTATAGAAAATACTTCTCAAAGCCAAACAAGACAAAGCAAAAATAATATTCATAGGCCAACCTGGTAAAGACAGCGCTGAGTCTCTTTTCCAATGTAACTCAGATCACAGTTACTTTTTGTCCTGACAAGGCACCCATAGCCCAGAAGTATGACATCACTGTGCATCCTGAACTTCTTTAACATCTCAACTTGGAGGACAGTAATCAGAATACTGACCATGTATAACTGTTTGTTTTAACTGGGAGTACTAAAGATTTTAAATGAGGTTGAAAAACTTATAAATGAAAGTCATACATACTCCAAATCATAACTGGAATATGTTTGCCATTTGAACATATTTTCTACAGTTCTCCACATTGCTCATTTCCAAGGGTGCTATGTTGCTTCAGTCAGCATTTCAAAGCTGGTGTAGCATATTTTAATCAAAATGCTTGCTTGTACAATATTAATGAGTATTCCTGTTTTTAAAAAGGCAACAGAAAATCATTCAATCAAATATTTCTTTAAAAAGTCCTACATCCAATACCGCTTTACAAAAACAAAATGTGTAATTTAGGGACATTTATATTGGAAAAAAAAAACTGATTGCATTCCCATCTGAATGAGCAGATTCTATGTAGCTGAAGTAAGTCGCCCTTGTTGATAGCAGGCATGGAGAGGGAACTCTAATCCAAAAGCTTTAATGTGCAACCCCTACAAAGTAGGCATTTTACAATGAGAGGGTATCATTAGAATTAACTTTTCTTTTATGCCAGATATCATTTTAGCACTCTGTTTTGATCAGTCTGTTGAAATGTGAGTATGTTATTCTAATTAGAAGAATGCTAGCAGGAGAACCACTAAATATTTCGGGACCCCTGTTACTGCTCATTCTGTAATGATGCTTTGGACACACACTTTGGGAATGTTTTTTTCAGGACATATTACAGGCAGCCATTGAAGATTACAGTCCTTGCTAACACTAAACTGCAAACTAGGTGCTCAGGCTAAGGGGAGGTCACAGTTTTGGCATAACTATACCACAGTGTACTCCATGACTGTCCACCTTCCGCTGTTTGGATATTACTACTTGGGATTCTGAACAAATGTTATAATTTACTGTTACACTGACCCCTTTTTTGCAGTTAGTTTAAATTTTTAAATTTTTTCTTTTATTGATAGATTCAGGGGTACTTCTATAGAATTTGCTTCATAACAGCATAAAGTCATTGTGGAGTTGTGAAGGTTGATTAACTTTGAAGATGCAAGGAAGGTGCATGTCATCAGATTTTCTGTCTGGGATCCTCATGCAACCTGTTGTTCATACTTACATTACATTGAGAATAGCACTGGCCTTCACAAGGAATAAAAGCAACTATAAAAGAAATGGTCAAGACAATCCAGTTTTCTTGAGTAGTAAATCATTTTTTATAATATTCTGCTACAGTGACATATCCTCAAAGATTTACCTTTAGTGTTTACTATTATGGTGAACACCTCACATAACTGGACTCCCCTAGCCATATCACTGCATTTTATTATTGAATTTGCCTTCTGATATTTTCTTTTAATAAAGCTGTTAAACTGGTAAGGTATGAAAAGACTGTTACCCCACTGGAGGATGAAGACTGAACTCTTGAGCTTTAGGTGTCCAAAGTTCAACCCACCATTGACTTGGGTTCATGCACAGAAAATCACTGTCAGTGAGTTATGCTCTTTTTGAGGGAATTTCCATTTTCTTTGAGTTAGTGCAATCACAGAGTTGTATATATTAGTTTGGGGATGAGGCAAGCCTCCCTGCAAAAAATGCTTAAAATGTCTTTTCAGCATTTTTTTTTGTCAAATGCAGTTCAGGGATTCTAGTCCTCAGTGTGTTCTTTTTTTTTCATCCAATCATAGTGGAAGCTGAAAAGACAGATTTATTTATTCCAGTTTGATTACCGGGGAGGTCCACTGGGTTTGGGGAGCCCGTTTTCAATGGAGGCCCAGGGAGAAAAGCTCCAGAATACAACGTTTACTTACATGATTAATTATAAAGAAAGTTTACATTACAAACAACAGGTAGCATTCAAAAAATAAAGAAAACATATAAACAGATAAACACATGAGATATATTTTAGCAGAGAGAACCACCATAACTTTAAGTCCTGCCAGCTGATAGTTTGTAATGCAATGGTCAAAGCACCTGGTAAAGTAAAAGTGATAAAGGTTTACATAAATTACAGAAAATTTTGGAGTACTTGACCATGCAGTTATTGTGCAAGTAAGCACAAAATATACTTGCCATCTGTAGCTCTGCAAATTTATATGAGGCATATTCTGAGAACTATGAAAGCTAACAATATCTAGTATTATGGTACAGTATAAAACAGTTCATCCACTTGTGATCAGTAACTCTGTTTTACCAGTCCATAATTTGCTTGCTTTGGTAATTATCATAAAACCTGTAAAAAATAGGATATGCGTATATAAATAACTTTCTTTTCAGTAACTTCATTTCAGCCTGTCCAGAATGTGTTCCAAAATATTCGGTACTAGTGTGTAACATTATCACAAACCATTACATATGTAATGTATATACAATGTATATAATGCAACAATAATGACACATTTTCTATAAAAACAGCATATTATTCTATAAAATACAGAAAATGAAAGTTTCCACACAATATTACCATGTTTACTAATAAAATAACATAATTCTGACAAGTTTTTAACTTTATTTTATTTACTAATCCCTTTCATTTTCCATAGTAATAGTTTCTTTATTACACTGAATTGTATAGTACTGTAATAAAAGCAGGATGGCCCAATGGCTAGTACTGTAATAAAAGCAGAATGGCCCAATGGCTAGTACTGTAATAAAAGCAGGATGGCCCAATAGCTAGTACTGTAATAAAAGCAGGATGGCCCAATGGCTAGTACTGTAATAAAAGCAGAATGGCCCAATGGCTAGTACTGTAATAAAAGCAGAATGGCCCAATGGCTAGTACTGTAATAAAAGCAGGATGGCCCAATAGCTAGTACTGTAATAAAAGCAGGATGGCCCAATAGCTAGTACTGTAATAAAAGCAGGATGGCCCAATGGCTAGTACTGTAATAAAAGCAGGATGGCCCAATGGCTAGACTGTAATAGAAGCAGGATGGCCCAATGGCTAGTACTGTAATAAAAGCAGAATGGCCCAATGGCTAGTACTGTAATAAAAGCAGGATGGTCCAATGGCTAGTACTGTAATAAAAGCAGGATGGCCCAATGGCTAGTACTGTAATAAAAGCAGGATGGCCCAATGGCTAGTACTGTAATAGAAGCAGGATGGCCCGATGGCTAGTACTGTAATAGAAGCAGGATGGCCCAATGGCTAGTACTGTAATAAATCCAGGATGGCCCAATGGCTAGTACTGTAATAGAAGCAGGATGGCCCAATGGCTAGTACTGTAATAAAAGCAGGATGGCCCAATGGCTAGTACTGTAATAAAAGCAGGATGGCCCAATGGCTAGTATTGTAATAGAAGCAGGATGGCCCAATGGCTAGTAATGTGATAAAAGCAGGATGGCCCAATGGCTAGACTGTAATAGAAGCAGGATGGCCCAATGGGTAGTACTGTAATAAAAGCAGGATGGCCCAATGGCTAGTACTGTAATAAAAGCAGGATGGCCCATGGGCTAGTACTGTAATAAAAGCAGGATGGCCCAATGGCTAGTACTGTAATAGAAGCAGGATGGCCCAATGGCTAGTACTGTAATAGAAGCAGGATGGCCCAATGGCTAGTACTGTAATAGAAGCAGGATGGCCCAATGGCTAGTACTGTAATAGAAGCAGGATGGCCCAATGGCTAGTACTGTAATAGAAGCAGGAAGGCCCAATGGCTAGTACTGTAATAAAAGCAGGATGGCCCAATGGCTAGTACTGTAATAAAAGCAGGATGGCCCAATGGCTAGTACTGTAATAAAAGCAGGATGGCCCAATAGCTAGTACTGTAATAAAAGCAGAATGGCCCAATGGCTAGTACTGTAATAAAAGCAGGATGGCCCAATGGCTAGTACTGTAATAAAAGCAGGATGGCCCAATGGCTAGTACTGTAATAGAAGCAGGATGGCCCAATGGCTAGTACTGTAATAAAAGCAGGATGGCCCAATGGCTAGTACTGTAATAAAAGCAGAATGGCCCAATAGCTAGTACTGTTATAAAAGCAGGATGGCCCAATGGCTAGACTGTAATAGAAGCAGGATGGCCCAATGGCTAGTACTGTAATAGAAGCAGGATGGCCCAATGGCTAGACTGTAATAGAAGCAGAATGGCCCAATGGCTAGTACTGTAATAAAAGCAGGATAGCCCAATAGCTAGTAATGTAATAAAAGCAGGATGGCCCAATTGCTAGTACTGTAAT
Source organism: Protopterus annectens (assembly GCF_019279795.1). Taxonomy (NCBI): domain Eukaryota; kingdom Metazoa; phylum Chordata; order Ceratodontiformes; family Protopteridae; genus Protopterus; species Protopterus annectens. The sequence continues at coordinate 266,713,278 of NC_056746.1, read as the reverse complement.
AGAAGCAGGATGGCCCAATGGCTAGTACTGTAATAAAAGCAGAATGGCCCAATAGCTAGTACTGTTATAAAAGCAGGATGGCCCAATGGCTAGACTGTAATAGAAGCAGGATGGCCCAATGGCTAGTACTGTAATAGAAGCAGGATGGCCCAATGGCTAGACTGTAATAGAAGCAGAATGGCCCAATGGCTAGTACTGTAATAAAAGCAGGATGGCCCAATGGCTAGTACTGTAATAAAAGCAGGATGGCCCAATTGCTAGTACTGTAATAGAAGCAGGATGGCCCAATGGCTAGTACTGTAATAGAAGCAGGATGGCCCAATGGCTAGTACTGTAATAGAAGCAGGATGGCCCAATGGCTAGTACTGTAATAAAAGCAGGATGGCCCAATGGCTAATACTGTAATAGAAGCAGGATGGCCCAATGGCTAGTACTGTAATAAAAGCAGGATGGCCCAATGGCTAGTACTGTAATAAAAGCAGGATGGCCCAATGGCTAGTACTGTAATAAAAGCAGAATGGCCCAATAGCTAGTACTGTAATAAAAGCAGAATGGCCCAATGGCTAGTACTGTAATAAAAGCAGAATGGCCCAATGGCTAGTACTGTAATAAAATCAGGATGGCCCAATGGCTAGTACTGTAATAGAAGCAGGATGGCCCAATGGCTAGTACTGTAATAAAAGCAGGATGGCCCAATGGCTAGTACTTTAATAAAAGCAGAATGGCCCAATAGCTAGTACTGTAATAAAAGCAGGATGGCCCAATGGCTAGACTGTAATAGAAGCAGGATGGCCCAATGGCTAGTACTGTAATAGAAGCAGGATGGCCCAATGGCTAGTACTGTAATAAAAGCAGGATGGCCCAATAGCTAGTACTGTAATAAAAGCAGGATGGCTCAATGGCTAGTACTGTAATAAAGCAGGATGGCCCAATGGCTAGTACTGTAATAGAAGCAGGATGGCCCAATGGCTAGTACTGTAATAAAAGCAGGATGGCCCAATGGCTAGTACTGCAATAAAAGCAGGATGGCCCAATAGCTAGTACTGTAATAAAAGCAGGATGGCCCAATGGCTAGTACTGTAATAAAAGCAGGATGGCCCAATTGCTAGTACTGTAATAGAAGCAGGATGGCCCAATGGCTAGTACTGTAATAAAAGCAGAATGGCCCAATAGCTAGTACTGTTATAAAAGCAGGATGGCCCAATGGCTAGACTGTAATAGAAGCAGGATGGCCCAATGGCTAGTACTGTAATAGAAGCAGGATGGCCCAATGGCTAGACTGTAATAGAAGCAGAATGGCCCAATGGCTAGTACTGTAATAAAAGCAGGATGGCCCAATGGCTAGTACTGTAATAAAAGCAGGATGGCCCAATTGCTAGTACTGTAATAGAAGCAGGATGGCCCAATGGCTAATACTGTAATAGAAGCAGGATGGCCCAATGGCTAGTACTGTAATAGAAGCAAGATGGCCCAATGGCTAGTACTGTAATAAAAGCAGAATGGCCCAATGGCTAGTACTGTAATAAAAGCAGGATGGCCCAATAGCTAGTACTGTAATAAAAGCAGGATGGCCCAATGGCTAGTACTGTAATAAAAGCAGAATGGCCCAATGTCTAGTACTGTAATAAAAGCAGAATGGCCCAATGGCTAGTACTGTAATAAAAGCAGGATGGCCCAATAGCTAGTACTGTAATAAAAGCAGGATGGCCCAATGGCTAGTACTGTAATAAAAGCAGGATGGCCCAATAGCTAGTACTGTAATAAAAGCAGGATGGCCCAATGGCTAGTACTGTAATAAAAGCAGAATGGCCCAATGGCTAGTACTGTAATAAAAGCAGGATGGCCCAATAGCTAGTACTGTAATAAAAGCAGGATGGCCCAATAGTTAGTACTGTAATAAAAGCAGGGTGGCCCAATGGCTAGTACTGTAATAAAAGCAGGATGGCCCAATGGCTAGACTGTAATAGAAGCAGGATGGCCCAATGGCTAGTACTGTAATAAAAGCAGAATGGCCCAATGGCTAGTACTGTAATAAAAGCAGGATGGCCCAATGGCTAGTACTGTAATAAAAGCAGGATGGCCCAATGGCTAGTACTGTAATAAAAGCAGGATGGCCCAATGGCTAGTACTGTAATAGAAGCAGGATGGCCTAATGGCTAGTACTGTAATAGAAGCAGGATGGCCCAATGGCTAGTACTGTAATAAATCCAGGATGGCCCAATGGCCAGTACTGTAATAGAAGCAGGATGGCCCAATGGCTAGTACTGTAATAAAAGCAGGATGGCCCAATGGCTAGTACTGTAATAAAAGCAGGATGACCCAATGGCTAGTATTGTAATAGAAGTAGGATGGTCCAATGGCTAGTACTCTAATAAAAGCAGGATGGCCCAATGGATAGACTGTAATAGAAGCAGGATGGCCCAATGGGTAGTACTGTAATAAAAGCAGGATGGCCCAATGGCTAGTACTGTAATAAAAGTAGGATGGCCCAATGGCTAGTACTGTAATAAAAGCAGGATGGCCCAATGGCTAGTACTGTAATAGAAGCAGGATGGCCCAATGGCTAGTACTGTAATAGAAGCAGGATGGCCCAATGGCTAGTACTGTAATAGAAGCAGGATGGCCCAATGGCTAGTACTGTAATAGAAGCAGGATGGCCCAATGGCTAGTACTGTAATAAAAGCAGGATGGCCCAATGGCTAGTACTGTAATAAAAGCAGGATGGCCCAATGGCTAGTACTGTAATAAAAGCAGGATGGCCCAATGGCTAGTACTGTAATAAAAGCAGGATGGCCCAATGGCTAGTACTGTAATAAAAGCAGGATGGCCCAATGGCTAGTACTGTAATAGAAGCAGGATGGCCCAATGGCTAGTACTGTAATAAAAGCAGGATGGCCCAATGGCTAGTACTGTAATAAAAGCAGGATGGCCCAATAGCTAGTACTGTAATAAAAGCAGGATGGCCCAATGGCTAGTACTGTAATAGAAGCAGGATGGCCCAATGGCTAGTACTGTAATAGAAGCAGGATGGCCCAATGGCTAGTACTGTAATAGAAGCAGGATGGCCCAATGGCTAGTACTGTAATAAAAGCAGGATGGCCCAATGGCTAGTACTGTAATAAAAGCAGGATGGCCCAATGGCTAGTACTGTAATAGAAGCAGGATGGCCCAATGGCTAGTACTGTAATAAAAGCAGGATGGCCCAATGGCTAGTACTGTAATAAAAGCAGGATGGCCCAATGGCTAGTACTGTAATAGAAGCAGGATGGCCCAATGGCTAGTACTGTAATAGAAGCAGGATGGCCCAATGGCTAGTACTGTAATAGAAGCAGGATGGCCCAATGGCTAGTACTGTAATAAAAGCAGGATGGCCCAATGGCTAGTACTGTAATAAAAGCAGGATGGCCCAATTGCTAGTACTGTAATAGAAGCAGGATGGCCCAATGGCTAGTACTGTAATAGAAGCAGGATGGCCCAATGGCTAGTACTGTAATAGAAGCAGGATGGCCCAATGGCTAGTACTGTAATAGAAGCAGGATGGCCCAATGGCTAGTACTGTAATAAAAGCAGGATGGCCCAATGGCTAATACTGTAATAGAAGCAGGATGGCCCAATGGCTAGTACTGTAATAAAAGCAGGATGGCCCAATGGCTAGTACTGTAATAAAAGCAGGATGGCCCAATGGCTAGTACTGTAATAAAAGCAGAATGGCCCAATAGCTAGTACTGTAATAAAAGCAGAATGGCCCAATGGCTAGTACTGTAATAAAAGCAGGATGGCCCAATGGCTAGTACTGTAATAAAAGCAGGATGGCCCAATGGCTAGTACTGTAATAGAAGCAGGATGGCCCAATGGCTAGTACTGTAATAAAAGCAGGATGGCCCAATGGCTAGTACTTTAATAAAAGCAGAATGGCCCAATAGCTAGTACTGTAATAAAAGCAGGATGGCCCAATGGCTAGACTGTAATAGAAGCAGGATGGCCCAATGGCTAGTACTGTAATAGAAGCAGGATGGCCCAATGGCTAGTACTGTAATAAAAGCAGGATGGCCCAATAGCTAGTACTGTAATAAAAGCAGGATGGCTCAATGGCTAGTACTGTAATAAAGCAGGATGGCCCAATGGCTAGTACTGTAATAGAAGCAGGATGGCCCAATGGCTAGTACTGTAATAAAAGCAGGATGGCCCAATGGCTAGTACTGCAATAAAAGCAGGATGGCCCAATAGCTAGTACTGTAATAGAAGCAGGGTGGCCCAATGGGCTAGTACTGTAATAGAAGCAGGATGGCCCAATGGCTAGTACTGTAATAAAAGCAGGATGGCCCAATGGCTAGTACTGTAATAAAAGCAGGATAGCTCAATAGCTAGTACTGTAATAAAAGCAGAATGGCCCAATGGCTAGTACTGTAATAAAAGCAGGATGGCCCAATGGCTAATACTGTAATAGAAGCTGGATGGCCCAATGGCTAGTACTGTAATAGAAGCAGGATGGCCCAATGGCTAGTACTGTAATAAAAGCAGGATGGCCCAATGGCTAGTACTGTAATAGAAGCAGAATGGCCCAATGGCTAGTACTGTAATAGAAGCAGAATGGCCCAATGGCTAGTACTGTAATAAAAGCAGGATGGCCCAATGGCTAGTACTGTAATAGAAGCAGAATGGCCCAATGGCTAGTACTGTAATAGAAGCAGAATGGCCCAATGGCTAGTACTGTAATAAAAGCAGGATGGCTCAATGGCTAGTACTGTAATAAAAGCAGGATGGCCCAATGGCTGGTACTGTAATAGACGCAGGATGGCCCAATGGCTAGTTCTGTAATAGAAGCAGGATGGCCCAATGGCTAGTACAGTAATAAAAGCAGGATGGCCCAATGTCTAGTACTGTAATAGAAGCAGGATGGCCCAATGGCTAGTACTGTAATAGAAGCAGGATGGCCCAATGGCTAGTACTGTAATAAAAGCAGGATGGCCCAATGGCTAGTACTGTAATAAAAGCAGAATGGCCCAATAGCTAGTACTGTAATAAAAGCAGGATGGCCCAATGGCTAGACTGTAATAGAAGCAGGATGGCCCAATGGCTAGTACTGTAATAGAAGCAGTATGGCCCAATGGCTAGACTGTAATAGAAGCAGAATGGCCCAATGGCTAGTACTGTAATAAAAGCAGGATGGCCCAATGGCTAGTACTGTAATAAAAGCAGGATGGCCCAATGGCTAGTACTGTAATAGAAGCAGGATGGCCCAATGGCTAGTACTGTAATAGAAGCAGGATGGCCCAATGGCTAGTACTGTAATAAAAGCAGGATGGCCCAATGGCTAGTACTGTAATAAAAGCAGGATGGCCCAATGGCTAGTACTGTAATAGAAGCAGGATGGCCCAATGGCTAGTACTGTAATAGAAGCAGGATGGCCCAATGGCTAGTACTGTAATAAAAGCAGGATGGCCCAATGGCTAGTACTGTAATAAAAGCAGGATGGCCCAATGGCTAGTACTGTAATAAAAGCAGGATGGCCCAATGGCTAGTACTGTAATAAAAGCAGGATGGCCCAATGGCTAGTACTGTAATAAAAGCAGGATGGCCCAATGGCTAGTACTGTAATAAAAGCAGGATGGCCCAATGGCTAGTACTGTAATAGAAGCAGGATGGCCCAATGGCTAGTACTGTAATAAAAGCAGGATGGCCCAATGGCTAGTACTGTAATAAAAGCAGGATGGCCCAATGGCTAGTACTGTAATAAAAGCAGGATGGCCCAATGGCTAGTACTGTAATAGAAGCAGGATGGCCCAATGGCTAGTACTGTAATAGAAGCAGGATGGCCCAATGGCTAGTACTGTAATAAAAGCAGGATGGCCCAATGGCTAGTACTGTAATAAAAGCAGGATGGCCCAATGGCTAGTACTGTAATAAAAGCAGGATGGCCCAATGGCTAGTACTGTAATAGAAGCAGGATGGCCCAATGGCTAGTACTGTAATAGAAGCAGGATGGCCCAATGGCTAGTACTGTAATAAAAGCAGGATGGCCCAATGGCTAGTACTGTAATAAAAGCAGGATGGCCCAATGGCTAGTACTGTAATAGAAGCAGGATGGCCCAATGGCTAGTACTGTAATAAAAGCAGGATGGCCCAATGGCTAGTACTGTAATAAAAGCAGGATGGCCCAATGGCTAGTACTGTAATAAAAGCAGAATGGCCCAATGGCTAGTACTGTAATAAAAGCAGAATGGCCCAATGGCTAGTACTGTAATAAAAGCAGGATGGCCCAATGGCTAGTACTGTAATAAAAGCAGGATGGCCCAATGGCTAGTACTGTAATAGAAGCAGGATGGCCCAATGGCTAGTACTGTAATAAAAGCAGGATGGCCCAATGGCTAGTACTGTAATAAAAGCAGGATGGCCCAATGGCTAGTACTGTAATAAAAGCAGGATGGCCCAATAGCTAGTACTGTAATAAAAGCAGGATGGCTCAATGGCTAGTACTGTAATAAAGCAGGATGGCCCAATGGCTAGTACTGTAATAGAAGCAGGATGGCCCAATGGCTAGTACTGTAATAAAAGCAGGATGGCCCAATGGCTAGTACTGTAATAAAAGCAGGATGGCCCAATGGCTAGTACTGTAATAAAAGCAGGATGGCCCAATGGCTAGTACTGTAATAGAAGCAGGATGGCCCAATGGCTAGTACTGTAATAAAAGCAGGATGGCCCAATGGCTAGTACTGTAAAAAAAGCAGGATGGCCCAATGGCTAGTACTGTAATAAAAGCAGGATGGCCCAATGGCTAGTACTGTAATAGAAGCAGGATGGCCCAATGGCTAGTACTGTAATAAAAGCAGGATGGCCCAATGGCTAGTACTGTAATAAAAGCAGGATGGCCCAATGGCTAGTACTGTAATAAAAGCAGGATGGCCCAATGGCTAGTACTGTAATAGAAGCAGGATGGCCCAATGGCTAGTACTGTAATAAAAGCAGGATGGCCCAATGGCTAGTACTGTAATAAAAGCAGGATGGCCCAATGGCTAGTACTGTAATAAAAGCAGGATGGCCCAATGGCTAGTACTGTAATAAAAGCAGGATGGCCCAATGGCTAGTACTGTAATAGAAGCAGGATGGCCCAATGGCTAGTACTGTAATAGAAGCAGGATGGCCCAATGGCTAGTACTGTAATAAAAGCAGGATGGCCCAATAGCTAGTACTGTAATAAAAGCAGGATGGCTCAATGGCTAGTACTGTAATAAAGCAGGATGGCCCAATGGCTAGTACTGTAATAGAAGCAGGATGGCCCAATGGCTAGTACTGTAATAAAAGCAGGATGGCCCAATGGCTAGTACTGTAATAGAAGCAGGATGGCCCAATGGCTAGTACTGTAATAAAAGCAGGATGGCCCAATGGCTAGTACTGTAATAAAAGCAGGATGGCCCAATGGCTAGTACTGTAATAAAAGCAGGATGGCCCAATGGCTAGTACTGTAATAGAAGCAGGATGGCCCAATGGCTAGTACTGTAATAAAAGCAGGATGGCCCAATGGCTAGTACTGTAATAAAAGCAGGATGGCCCAATGGCTAGTACTGTAATAAAAGCAGGATGGCCCAATGGCTAGTACTGTAATAGAAGCAGGATGGCCCAATGGCTAGTACTGTAATAAAAGCAGGATGGCCCAATGGCTAGTACTGTAATAAAAGCAGGATGGCCCAATGGCTAGTAGTGTAATAAAAGCAGGATGGCCCAATGGCTAGTACTGTAATAAAAGCAGGATGGCCCAATGGCTAGTACTGTAATAGAAGCAGGATGGCCCAATGGCTAGTACTGTAATAAAAGCAGGATGGCCCAATGGCTAGTACTGTAATAAAAGCAGGATGGCCCAATGGCTAGTACTGTAATAAAAGCAGGATGGCCCAATGGCTAGTACTGTAATAGAAGCAGGATGGCCCAATGGCTAGTACTGTAATAAAAGCAGGATGGCCCAATGGCTAGTACTGTAATAAAAGCAGGATGGCCCAATGGCTAGTACTGTAATAAAAGCAGGATGGCCCAATGGCTAGTACTGTAATAAAAGCAGGATGGCCCAATGGCTAGTACTGTAATAAAAGCAGGATGGCCCAATAGCTAGTACTGTAATAAAAGCAGGATGGCCCAATGGCTAGTACTGTAATAGAAGCAGGATGGCCCAATGGCTAGTACTGTAATAGAAGCAGGATGGCCCAATGGCTAGTACTGTAATAAAAGCAGGATGGCCCAATGGCTAGTACTGTAATAAAAGCAGGATGGCCCAATGGCTAGTACTGTAATAAAAGCAGGATGGCCCAATGGCTAGTACTGTAATAAAAGCAGGATGGCCCAATGGCTAGTACTGTAATAAAAGCAGGATGGCCCAATGGCTAGTACTGTAATAAAAGCAGGATGGCCCAATGGCTAGTACTGTAATAAAAGCAGGATGGCCCAATGGCTAGTACTGTAATAGAAGCAGGATGGCCCAATGGCTAGTACTGTAATAAAAGCAGGATGGCCCAATGGCTAGTACTGTAATAAAAGCAGGATGGCCCAATGGCTAGTACTGTAATAAAAGCAGGATGGCCCAATGGCTAGTACTGTAATAGAAGCAGGATGGCCCAATGGCTAGTACTGTAATAGAAGCAGGATGGCCCAATGGCTAGTACTGTAATAAAAGCAGGATGGCCCAATGGCTAGTACTGTAATAGAAGCAGGATGGCCCAATGACTAGTACTGTAATAAAAGCAGCATGGCCCAATGGCTAGTACTGTAATAAAGCAGGATGGCCCAATAGCTAGTACTGTAATAAAAGCAGGATGGCCCAATGGCTAGTACTGTAATAAAAGCAGGATGGCCCAATGGCTAGTACTGTAATAAAAGCAGGATGGCCCAATGGCTAGTACTGTAATAGAAGCAGGATGGCCCAATGGCTAGTACTGTAATAAAAGCAGGATGGCCCAATGGCTAGTACTGTAATAAAAGCAGGATGGCCCAATGGCTAGTACTGTAATAAAAGCAGGATGGCCCAATGGCTAGTACTGTAATAAAAGCAGGATGGCCCAATGGCTAGTACTGTAATAGAAGCAGGATGGCCCAATGGCTAGTACTGTAATAGAAGCAGGATGGCCCAATGGCTAGTACTGTAATAAAAGCAGGATGGCCCAATGGCTAGTACTGTAATAAAAGCAGGATGGCCCAATGGCTAGTACTGTAATAGAAGCAGGATGGCCCAATGGCTAGTACTGTAATAAAAGCAGGATGGCCCAATGGCTAGTACTGTAATAAAAGCAGGATGGCCCAATGGCTAGTACTGTAATAAAAGCAGGATGGCCCAATGGCTAGTACTGTAATAAAAGCAGGATGGCCCAATGGCTAGTACTGTAATAGAAGCAGGATGGCCCAATGGCTAGTACTGTAATAAAAGCAGGATGGCTCAATGGCTAGTACTGTAATAAAAGCAGGATGGCCCAATGGCTAGTACTGTAATAAAAGCAGGATGGCCCAATGGCTAGTACTGTAATAAAAGCAGGATGGCGCAATGGCTAGTACTGTAATAAAAGCAGGATGGCCCAATGGCTACTACTGTAATAAAAGCAGGATGGCCCAATAGCTAGTACTGTAATAAAAGCAGGATGGCCCAATGGCTAGTACTGTAATAAAAGCAGGATGGCCCAATGGCTAGTACTGTAATAAAAGCAGGATGGCCCAATGGCTAGTACTGTAATAAAAGCAGAATGGCCCAATGGCTAGTACTGTAATAAAAGCAGGATGGCCCAATGGCTAGTACTGTAATAAAAGCAGAATGGCCCAATGGCTAGTACTGTAATAAAGGCAGGATGGTCCAATGGCTAGTACTGTAATAAAAGCAGGATGGCCCAATGGCTAGTACTGTAATAGAAGCAGGATGGCCCAATGGCTAGTACTGTAATAAAAGCAGGATGGCCCAATGGCTAGTACTGTAATAAAAGCAGGATGGCCCAATGGCTAGTACTGTAATAGAAGCAGGATGGCCCAATGGCTAGTACTGTAATAAAAGCAGGATGGCCCAATGGCTCGTACTGTAATAAAAGCAGGATGGCCCAATGGCTAGTATTGTAATAGAAGCAGGATGGCCCAATGGCTAGTACTGTAATAAAAGCAGGATGGCCCAATGGCTAGTACTGTAATAAAAGCAGGATGGCCCAATGGCTAGTACTGTAATAAAAGCAGGATGGCCCAATGGCTAGTACTGTAATAAAAGCAGGATGGCCCAATGGCTAGTACTGTAATAAAAGCAGGATGGCCCAATGGCTAGTACTGTAATAAAAGCAGGATGGCCCAATGGCTAGTACTGTAATAGAAGCATGATGGCCCAATGGCTAGTACTGTAATAAAAGCAGGATGGCCCAATGGCTAGTACTGTAATAAAAGCAGAATGGCCCAATGGCTAGTACTGTAATAAAAGCAGGATGGCCCAATGGCTATTACTGTAATAAAAGCAGGATGGCCCAATGGCTAGTACTGTAATAAAAGCAGGATGGCCCAATGGCTAGTACTGTAATAAAAGCAGGATGGCCCAATGGCTAGTACTGTAATAAAAGCAGGATGGCCCAATGGCTAGTACTGTAATAAAAGCAGGATGGCCCAATGGCTAGTACTGTAATAAAAGCAGGATGGCCCAATAGCTAGTACTGTAATAAAAGCAGGATGGCCCAATGGCTAGTACTGTAATAAAAGCAGGATGGCCCAATGGCTAGTACTGTAATAGAAGCAGGATAGCCCAATGGCTAGTACTGTAATAAAAGCAGGATGGCCCAATGGCTAGTACTGTAATAAAAGCAGGATGGCCCAATGGCTAGTACTGTAATAAAAGCAGAATGGCCCAATGGCTAGTACTGTAATAAAAGCAGGATGGCCCAATGGCTAGTACTGTAATAAAAGCAGGATGGCCCAATGGCTAGTACTGTAATAAAAGCAGGATGGCCCAATGTCTAGTACTGTAATAAAAGCAGGATGGCCCAATGTCTAGTACTGTAATAAAAGCAGGAAGGCCCAATGGCTAGTACTGTAATAAAAGCAGAATGGCCCAATGGCTAGTACTGTAATAAAAGCAGGATGGCCCAATGGCTAGTACTGTAATAAAAGCAGGATGGCCCAATGGCTAGTACTGTAATAGAAGCAGGATGGCCCAATGGCTAGTACTGTAATAAAAGCAGGATGGCCCAATGGCTAGTACTGTAATAAAAGCAGGATGGCCCAATGGCTAGTACTGTAAAAAAAGCAGGATGGCCCAATGGCTAGTACTGTAATAAAAGCAGGATGGCCCAATGGCTAGTATTGTAATAAAAGCAGAATGGCCCAATAGCTAGTACTGTAATAAAAGCAGGATGGCCCAATGGCTAGTACTGTAATAAAAGCAGGATGGCCCAATGGCTAGTACTGTAATAAAAGCAGGATGGCCCAATGGCTAGTACTGTAATAAAAGCAGGATGGCCCAAATACTGTAATAAAAGTAGGATGGCCCAATGGCTAGTACTGTAATAAAAGCAGGATGGCCCAATGGCTAATACTGTAATAAAAGCAGGATGGCCCAATGGCTAGTACTGTAATAGAAGCAGGATGGCCCAATGGCTAGTACTGTAATAAAAGCAGGATGGCCCAATGGCTAGTACTGTAATAAAAGCAGGATGGCCCAATGGCTAGTACTGTAATAGAAGCAGGATGGCCCAATGGCTAGTACTGTAATAGAAGCAGGATGGCCCAATGGCTAGTACTGTAATAAAAGCAGGATGGCCCAATGGCTAGTACTGTAATAAAAGCAGGATGGCCCAATGGCTAGTACTGTAATAAAAGCAGGATGGCCCAATGGCTAGTACTGTAATAGAAGCAGGATGGCCCAATGGCTAGTACTGTAATAAAAGCAGGATGGCCCAATGGCTAGTACTGTAATAAAAGCAGGATGGCCCAATGGCTAGTACTGTAATAAAAGCAGGATGGCCCAATGGCTAGTACTGTAATAAAAGCAGGATGGCCCAATGGCTAGTACTGTAAAAAAAGCAGGATGGCCCAATAGCTAGTACTGTAATAAAAGCAGGATGGCCCAATGGCTAGTACTGTAATAAAAGTAGGATGGCGCAATGGCTAGTACTGTAATAAAAGCAGGATGGCCCAATGGCTAGTACTGTAATAGAAGCAGGATGGCCCAATGGCTAGTACTGTAATAAAAGCAGAATGGCCCAATGGCTAGTACTGTTATAAAAGCAGGATGGCTCAATGGCTAGTACTGTAATAGACGCAGGATGGCCCAATGGCTAGTACTGTAATAGAAGCAGGATGGCCCAATGGCTAGTACTGTAATAAAAGCAGGATGGCCCAATGGCTAGTACTGTAATAAAAGCAGGATGGCCCAATGGCTAGTACTGTAATAAAAGCAGGATGGCCCAATGGCTAGTACTGTAATAAAAGCAGGATGGCCCAATGGCTAGTACTGTAATAAAAGCAGGATGGCCCAATGGCTAGTACTGTAATAAAAGCAGGATGGCCCAATGGCTAGTACTGTAATAAAAGCAGAATGGCCCAATGGCTAGTACTGTAATAAAAGCAGGATGGCCCAATGGCTAGTACTGTAATAGAAGCAGGATGGCCCAATGGCTAGTACTGTAATAGAAGCAGGATGGCCCAATGGTTAGTACTGTAATAAAAGCAGGATGGCCCAATAGCTAGTACTGTAATAAAAGCAGGATGGCTCAATGGCTAGTACTGTAATAAAGCAGGATGGCCCAATGGCTAGTACTGTAATAAAAGCAGGATGGCCCAATGGCTAGTACTGCAATAAAAGCAGGATGGCCCAATAGCTAGTACTGTAATAAAAGCAGGATGGCCCAATGGCTAGTACTGCAATAAAAGCAGGATGGCCCAATAGCTAGTACTGTAATAAAAGCAGGATGGCCCAATGGCTAGTACTGTAATAGAAGCAGGATGGCCCAATGACTAGTACTGTAATAAAAGCAGCATGGCCCAATGGCTAGTACTGTAATAAAGCAGGATGGCCCAATGGCTAGTACTGTAATAAAAGCAGGATGGCCCAATAGCTAGTACTGTAATAAAAGCAGGATGGCTCAATGGCTAGTACTGTAATAAAGCAGGATGGCCCACTGGCTAGTACTGTAATAGAAGCAGGATGGCCCAATGGCTAGTACTGTAATAAAAGCAGGATGGCCCAATGGCTAGTACTGTAATAAAAGCAGGATGGCCCAATAGCTAGTACTGTAATAAAAGCAGGATGGCCCAATGGCTAGTACTGTAATAAAAGCCGGATGGCCCAATGGCTAGTACTGTAATAAAAGCAGGATGCCTTATATTGCTCTTACTGTAATAAAAGCAGGATGGCCCAATGGCTAGTACTGTAATAAAAGCAGGATGGCCCAATGGCTAGTACTGTAATAAAAGCAGGATGGCCCAATGGCTAGTACTGTAATAAAAGCAGGATGGCCCAATGGCTAGTACTGTAATAAAAGCAGGATGGCCCAATGGCTAGTACTGTAATAAAAGGATAGCCCAATGGCTTCTACTGTAATAGAAGCAGGATGGCCCAATGTCTAGTACTGTAATAAAAGCAGGATGGCGCAATGGCTAGTACTGTAATAGAAGCAGGATGGCCCAATGGCTAGTACTGTAATAAAAGCAGGATGGCCCAATGGCTAGTACTGTAATAAAAGCAGAATGGCCCAATGGCTAGTAGTGTAATAAAAGCAGGATGGCCCAATGGCTAGTACTGTAATAAAAGCAGGATGGCCCAATGGCTAGTACTGTAATAGAAGCAGGATGGCCCAATGGCTAGTACTGTAATAAAAGCAGCATGGCCCAATGGCTAGTACTGTAATAAAAGCAGGATGGCCCAATGGGTAGTACTGTAATAAAAGCAGGATGGCCCAATGGCTAGTACTGTAATAAAAGCAGGATGGCCCAATGGCTAGTACTGTAATAAAAGCAGGATGGCCCAATGGCTAGTACTGTAATAAAAGCAGGATGGCCCAATAGCTAGTACTGTAATAAAAGCAGGATGGCCCAATGGCTAGTACTGTAATAAAAGCAGGATGGCCCAATGGCTAATACTGTAATAGAAGCAGGATGGCCCAATGGCTAGTACTGTAATAAAAGCAGGATGGCCCAATGGCTAGTACTGTAATAAAAGCAGGATGGCCCAATGGCTAGTACTGTAATAAAAGCAGAATGGCCCAATGGCTAGTACTGTAATAAAAGCAGAATGGCCCAATGGCTAGTACTGTAATAAAAGCAGGATGAATGGCCTAATGGCTAGTACTGTAATAAAAGCAGGATGGCCCAATGGCTAGTACTGTAATAAAAGCAGGATGGCCCAATGGCTAGTACTGTAATAGAAGCAGGATGGCCCAATGGCTAGTACTGTAATAAAAGCAGGATGGCCCAATGGCTAGTACTGTAATAAAAGCAGGATGGCCCAATGGCTAGTACTGTAATAGAAGCAGGATGGCCCAATGGCTAGTACTGTAATAAAAGCAGGATGGCCCAATGGCTAGTACTGTAATAAAAGCAGGATGGCCCAATGGCTAGTACTGTAATAAAAGCAGGATGGCCCAATGGCTAGTACTGTAATAGAAGCAGGATGGCCCAATGGCTAGTACTGTAATAAAAGCAGGATGGCCCAATGGCTAGTACTGTAATAAAAGCAGGATGGCCCAATGGCTAGTACTGTAATAAAAGCAGGATGGCCCAATGGCTAGTACTGTAATAGAAGCAGGATGGCCCAATGGCTAGTACTGTAATAAAAGCAGGATGGCCCAATGGCTAGTACTGTAATAAAAGCAGGATGGCCCAATAGCTAGTACTGTAATAAAAGCAGGATGGCCCAATGGCTAGTACTGTAATAAAAGCAGGATGGCCCAATGGCTAGTACTGTAATAAAAGCAGGATGGCCCAATGGCTAGTACTGTAATAAAAGCAGGATGGCCCAATAGCTAGTACTGTAATAAAAGCAGGATGGCCCAATGGCTAGTACTGTAATAAAAGCCGGATGGCCCAATGGCTAATACTGTAATAGAAGCAGGATGGCCCAATGGCTAGTACTGTAATAAAAGCAGGATGGCCCAATGGCTAGTACTGTAATAAAAGCAGGATGGCCCAATAGCTAGTACTGTAATAAAAGCAGGATGGCCCAATGGCTAATACTGTAATAAAAGCAGGATGGCCCAATGGCTAGTACTGTAATAGAAGCAGGATGGCCCAATGGCTAGTACTGTAATAAAAGCAGGATGGCCCAATGGCTAGTACTGTAATAAAAGCAGGATGGCCCAATGGCTGGTACTGTAATAGACGCAGGATGGCCCAATGGCTAGTACTGTAATAGAAGCAGGATAGCCCAATGGCTAGTACTGTAATAAAAGCAGGATGGCCCAATGGCTAGTACTGTAATAAAAGCAGGATGGCCCAATGTCTAGTACTGTAATAAAAGCAGGAAGGCCCAATGGCTAGTACTGTAATACTGTAATAGAAGCAGGATGGCCCAATGGCTAGTACTGTAATAAAAGCAGGATGGCCCAATGGCTAGTACTGTAATAAAAGTAGGATGGCCCAATAGCTAGTACTGTAATAAAAGCAGGATGGCCCAATGTCTAGTACTGTAATAAAAGCAGGATGGCCCAATGGCTAGTACTGTAATAGAAGCAGGATGGCCCAATGGCTAGTACTGTAATAAAAGCAGGATGGCCCAATGGCTAGTACTATAATAAAAGCAGGATGGCCCAATGGCTAGTACTGTAATAAAAGCAGGATGGCCCAATGGCTAGTACTGTAATAGAAGCAGGATGGCCCAATGGCTAGTACTGTAATAAAAGCAGGATGGCCCAATGGCTAGTACTGTAATAAAAGCAGGATGGCCCAATGTCTAGTACTGTAATAAAAGCAGGATGGCCCAATGGCTAGTACTGTAATAAAAGCAGAATGGCCCAATGGCTAGTACTGTAATAAAAGCAGGATGGCCCAATGGCTAGTACTGTAATAAAAGCAGGATGGCCCAATGGCTAGTACTGTAATAAAAGCAGGATGGCCCAATAGCTAGTACTGTAATAAAAGCAGAATGGCCCAATGGCTAGTACTGTAATAAAATCAGGATGGCCCAATGGCTAGTACTGTAATAAAATCAGGATGGCCCAATGGCTAGTACTGTAATAGAAGCAGGATGGCCCAATGGCTAGTACTGTAATAAAAGCAGAATGGCCCAATGGCTAGTACTGTAATAAAAGCAGAATGGCCCAATGGATAGTACTGTAATAAAAGCAGGATGGCTCAATGGCTAGTACTGTAATAAAGCAGGATGGCCCAATGGCTAGTACTGTAATAGAAGCAGGATGGCCCAATGGCTAGTACTGTAATAAAAGCAGGATGGCCCAATGGCTAGTACTGTAATAAAAGCAGGATGGCCCAATGGCTAGTACTGTAATAAAAGCAGAATGGCCCAATGGCTAGTACTGTAATAAAGCAGGATGGCCCAATGGCTAGTACTGTAATAGAAGCAGGATGGCCCAATGGCTAGTACTGTAATAAAAGCAGGATGGCCCAATGGCTAGTACTGTAATAAAATCAGGATGGCCCAATGGCTAGTACTGTAATAAAATCAGGATGGCCCAATGGCTAGTACTGTAATAGAAGCAGGATGGCCCAATGGCTAGTACTGTAATAAAAGCAGGATGGCCCAATGGCTAGTACTGTAGTACAAGCAGAATGAGCTAATGGCTAGTACTGTAATAAAAGCAGGATGGCCCAATGGCTAGTACTGTAATAAAAGCAGGATGGCCTAATGGCTAGTACTGTAATAAAGCAGGATGGCCCAATGGCTAGTACTGTAATAAAAGCAGGATGGCCCAATGGCTAGTACTGTAATAAAAGCAGGATGGCCCAATGGCTAGTACTGTAATAAAAGCAGGATGGCCCAATGGCTAGTACTGTAATAAAAGCAGGATGGCCCAATGGCTAGTACTGTAATAAAGCAGGATGGCCCAATGGCTAGTACTGTAATAAAAGCAGGATGGCCCAATGGCTAGTACTGTAATAAAGGCAGGATGGCTCAATGGCTAGTACTGTAACAAATGCAGGATGGCCCAGTAGCCAGGACTGTAATAAAAGCAGAATCGCCCAATGGCTAGTACTGTAATAAAAGCAGGATGGCCCAATGGCTAGTACTGTAATAAAAGCAGGATGGCCCAATGGCTCGTACTGTAATAAAAGCAGGATGGCCCAATGGCTAGTACTGTAATAGAAGCAGGATGGCCCAATGGCTAGTACTGTAATAAAAGCAGGATGGCCCAATGGCTAGTACTGTAATAAAAGCAGGATGGCCCAATGGCTAGCTAGTACTGTAATAAAAGCAGGATGGCCCAATGGCTAGTACTGTAATAAAAGCAGGATGGCCCAATGGCTAGTACTGTAATACTGTAATAAAAGCAGGATGGCCCAATGGCTAGTACTGTAATAAAAGCAGGATGGCCCAATGGCTAGTACTGTAATAGAAGCAGGATGGCCCAATGGCTAGTACTGTAATAGAAGCAGAATGGCCCAATGGCTAGTACTGTAATAAAAGCAGGATGGCCCAATAGCTAGTACTGTAACAAAAGCAGGATGGCCCAATGGCTAGTACTGTAATAAAAGCAGGATGGCCCAATGGCTAGTACTGTAATAAAAGCAGGATGGCCCAATGGCTAGTACTGTAATAGAAGCAGGATGGCCCAATGGCTAGTACTGTAATAAAAGCAGCATGGCGCAATGGGTAGTACTGTAATAAAAGCAGGATGGCCCAATGTCTAGTACTGTAATAAAAGCAGGATGGCCCAATGGCTAGTACTGTAATAGAAGCAGGATGGCCCAATGGCTAGTACTGTAATAAAAGCAGGATGGCCCAATGGCTAGTACTGTAATAAAAGCAGGATGGCCCAATGGCTAGTACTGTAATAAAAGCAGGATGGCCCAATGGCTAGTACTGTAATAGAAGCAGAATGGCCCAATGGCTAGTACTGTAATAAAAGCAGGATGGCTCACTGGCTAGTACTGTAATAAAAGCAGGATGGCCCAATGGCTAGTACTGTAATAAAAGCAGGATGGCCCAATGGCTAGTACTGTAATAGAAGCAGGATAGCCCAATGGCTAGTACTGTAATAAAAGCAGGATGGCCCAATGGCTAGTACTGTAATAAAAGCAGGATGGCCCAATGTCTAGTACTGTAATGGCTAGTACTGTAATAAAAGCAGGATGGCCCAATGGCTAGTACTGTAATAAAAGCAGGATGGCCCAATGGCTAGTACTGTAATAAAAGCAGGATGGCCCAATGGCTAGTACTGTAATAGAAGCAGGATGGCCCAATGGCTAGTACTGTAATAGAAGCAGGATGGCCCAATGGCTAGTACTGTAATAAAAGCAGGATGGCCCAATGGCTAGTACTGTAATAAAAGCAGGATGGCCCAATGGCTAGTACTGTAATAAAAGCAGGATGGCCCAATGGCTAGTACTGTAATAGAAGCAGGATGGCCCAATGGCTAGTACTGTAATAAAAGCAGGATGGCCCAATGGCTAGTACTGTAATAAAAGCAGGATGGCCCAATGGCTAGTACTGTAATAAAGCAGGATGGCCCAATGGCTAGTACTGTAATAAAGCAGGCCCAATGGCTAGTACTGTAATAAAAGCAGGATGGCCCAATGGCTAGTACTGTAATAGAAGCAGGATGGCCCAATGGCTAGTACTGTAATAAAAGCAGGATGGCCCAATGGCTAGTACTGTAATAAAAGCAGGATGGCCCAATGGCTAGTACTGTAATAAAAGCAGGATGGCCCAATGGCTAGTACTGTAATAAAAGCAGGATGGCCCAATGGCTAGTACTGTAATAAAAGCAGGATGGCCCAATGGCTAGTACTGTAATAAAAGCAGAATGGCCCAATGGCTAGTACTGTAATAAAAGCAGGATGGCCCAATGGCTAGTACTGTAATAAAAGCAGGATGGCCCAATGGCTAGTACTGTAATAAAAGCAGGATGGCCCAATGGCTAGTACTGTAATAAAAGCAGAATGGCCCAATGGCTAGTACTGTAATAAAAGCAGGATGGCCCAATGGCTAGTACTGTAATAAAAGCAGGATGGCCCAATGGCTAGTACTGTAATAGAAGCAGGATGGCCCAATGGCTAGTACTGTAATAGAAGCAGGATGGCCCAATGGCTTCTACTGTAATAGAAGCAGGATGGCCCAATGTCTAGTACTGTAATAAAAGCAGGATGGCCCAATGGCTAGTACTGTAATAGAAGCAGGATGGCCCAATGGCTAGTACTGTAATAAAAGCAGGATGGCCCAATGGCTAGTACTGTAATAAAAGCAGGATGGCCCAATGGCTAGTACTGTAATAAAAGCAGGATGGCCCAATGGCTAGTACTGTAATAAAAGCAGGATGGCCCAATGGCTAGTACTGTAATAAAAGCAGGATGGCCCAATAGCTAGTACTGTAATAAAAGCAGAATGGCCCAATAGCTAGTACTGTAATAAAAGCAGAATGGCCCAATGGCTAGTACTGTAATAAAAGCAGGATGGCCCAATGGCTAGTACTGTAATAAAAGCAGGATGGCCCAATGGCTAGTACTGTAATAAAAGCAGGATGGCCCAATGGCTAGTACTGTAATAAAAGCAGGATGGCCCAATGGCTAGTACTGTAATAGAAGCAGGATGCCCAATGGCTAGTACTGTAATAAAAGCAGGATGGCCCAATGGCTAGTACTGTAATAAAAGCAGGATGGCCCAATGGCTAGTACTGTAATAAAAGCAGGATGGCCCAATGGCTAGTACTGTAAAAAAAGCAGGATGGCCCAATGGCTAGTACTGTAATAGAAGCAGAATGGCCCAATGGCTAGTACTGTAATAAAAGCAGGATGGCTCACTGGCTAGTACTGTAATAAAAGCAGGATGGCCCAATGGCTGGTACTGTAATAGACGCAGGATGGCCCAATGGCTAGTACTGTAATAGAAGCAGGATGGCCCAATGGCTAGTTCTGTAATAGAAGCAGGATGGCCCAATGGCTAGTACAGTAATAAAAGCAGGATGGCCCAATGTCTAGTACTGTAATAAAAGCAGGATGGCCCAATGGCTAGTACTGTAATAAAAGCAGAATGGCCCAATGGCTAGTACTGTAATAAAAGCAGGATGGCCCAATGGCTAGTACTGTAATAAAAGCAGAATGGCCCAATGGCTAGTACTGTAATAAAAGCAGGATGGCCCAATGGCTAGTACTGTAATAAAAGCAGGATGGCCCAATGGCTAGTACTGTAATAAAAGCAGGATGGCCCAATGGCTAGTACTGTAATAAAAGCAGGATGGCCCAATGGCTAGTACTGTAATAAAAGCAGGATGGCCCAATGGCTAGTACTGTAATAGAAGCAGGATGGCCCAATGGCTAGTACTGTAATAAAAGCAGGATGGCCCAATGGCTAGTACTGTAATAGAAGCAGGATGGCCCAATGGCTAGTACTGTAATAAAAGCAGGATGGCCCAATGGCTAGTACTGTAATAGAAGCAGGATGGCCCAATGGCTAGTACTGTAATAAAAGCAGGATGGCCCAATGGCTAGTACTGTAATAGAAGCAGGATGGCCCAATGGCTAGTACTGTAATAAAAGCAGGATGGCCCAATGGCTAGTACTGTAATAAAAGCAGGATGGCCCAATAGCTAGTACTGTAATAAAAGCAGGATGGCCCAATGGCTAGTACTGTAATAAAAGCAGGATGGCCCAATGGCTAGTACTGTAATAAAAGCAGGATGGCCCAATGGCTAGTACTGTAATAAAAGCAGGATGGCGCAATGGCTAGTACTGTAATAAAAGCAGGATGGCCCAATGGCTAGTACTGTAATAAAAGCAGGATGGCCCAATGGCTAGTACTGTAATAAAAGCAGGATGGCCCAATGGCTAGTACTGTAATTAAAGCAGGATGGCCCAATGGCTAGTACTGTAATAAAAGCAGGATGGCCCAATGGCTAGTACTGTAATAAAAGCAGGATGGCCCAATGGCTAGTACTGTAATAGAAGCAGGATGGCCCAATGGCTAGTACTGTAATAGAAGCAGGATGGCCCAATGGCTAGTACTGTAATAAAAGCAGGATGGCCCAATAGCTAGTACTGTAATAAAAGCAGAATGGCTCAATGGCTAGTACTGTAATAAAGCAGGATGGCCCAATGGCTAGTACTGTAATAGAAGCAGGATGGCCCAATGGCTAGTACTGTAATAAAAGCAGAATGGCCCAATGGCTAGTACTGTAATAAAAGCAGGATGGCTCAATGGCTAGTACTGTAATAAAAGCAGGATGGCCCAATGGCTAGTACTGTAATAGAAGCAGGATGGCCCAATGGCTAGTACTGTAATAGAAGCAGGATGGCCCAATGGCTAGTACTGTAATAAAAGCAGGATGGCCCAATGGCTAGTACTGTAATAAAAGCAGGATGGCCCAATGGCTAGTACTGTAATAAAAGCAGGATGGCCCAATGGCTAGTACTGTAATAAAAGCAGGATGGCCCAATGGCTAGTACTGTAATAAAAGCAGGATGGCCCAATGGCTAGTACTGTAATAGAAGCAGGATGGCCCAATGGCTAGTACTGTAATAAAAGCAGGATGGCCCAATGGCTAGTACTGTAATAAAAGCAGGATGGCCCAATGGCTAGTACTGTAATAAAAGCAGGATGGCCCAATGGCTAGTACTGTAATAGAAGCAGGATGGCCCAATGGCTAGTACTGTAATAGAAGCAGGATGGCCCAATGGCTAGTACTGTAATAAAAGCAGGATGGCCCAATGGCTAGTACTGTAATAAAAGCAGGATGGCCCAATGGCTAGTACTGTAATAAAAGCAGGATGGCCCAATGGCTAGTACTGTAATAGAAGCAGGATGGCCCAATGGCTAGTACTGTAATAAAAGCAGGATGGCCCAATGGCTAGTACTGTAATAAAAGCAGGATGGCCCAATGGCTAGTACTGTAATAAAAGCAGGATGGCCCAATGGCTAGTACTGTAATAGAAGCAGGATGGCCCAATGGCTAGTACTGTAATAAAAGCAGGATGGCCCAATGGCTAGTACTGTAATAAAAGCAGGATGGCCCAATGGCTAGTACTGTAATAAAAGCAGGATGGCCCAATGGCTAGTACTGTAATAGAAGCAGGATGGCCCAATGGCTAGTACTGTAATAGAAGCAGGATGGCCCAATGGCTAGTACTGTAATAAAAGCAGGATGGCCCAATGGCTAGTACTGTAATAAAAGCAGGATGGCCCAATGGCTAGTACTGTAATAGAAGCAGGATGGCCCAATGGCTAGTACTGTAATAGAAGCAGGATGGCCCAATGGCTAGTACTGTAATAAAAGCAGGATGGCCCAATGGCTAGTACTGTAATAAAAGCAGGATGGCCCAATGGCTAGTACTGTAATAAAAGCAGGATGGCCCAATGGCTAGTACTGTAATAAAAGCAGGATGGCCCAATGGCTAGTACTGTAATAAAAGCAGGATGGCCCAATGGCTAGTACTGTAATAAAAGCAGGATGGCCCAATGGCTAGTACTGTAATAAAAGCAGGATGGCCCAATGGCTAGTACTGTAATAAAAGCAGAATGGCCCAATGGCTAGTACTGTAATAAAAGCAGGATGGCCCAATGGCTAGTACTGTAATAAAAGCAGGATGGCCCAATGGCTAGTACTGTAATAAAAGCAGGATGGCCCAATGGCTAGTACTGTAATAGAAGCAGGATGGCCCAATGGCTAGTACTGTAATAAAAGCAGGATGGCCCAATGGCTAGTACTGTAATAAAAGCAGGATGGCCCAATGGCTAGTACTGTAATAAAAGCAGGATGGCCCAATGGCTAGTACTGTAATAGAAGCAGGATGGCCCAATGGCTAGTACTGTAATAAAAGCAGGATGGCCCAATGGCTAGTACTGTAATAAAAGCAGGATGGCCCAATGGCTAGTACTGTAATAAAAGCAGGATGGCCCAATGGCTAGTACTGTAATAGAAGCAGGATGGCCCAATGGCTAGTACTGTAATAAAAGCAGGATGGCCCAATGGCTAGTACTGTAATAAAAGCAGGATGGCCCAATGGCTAGTACTGTAATAAAAGCAGGATGGCCCAATGGCTAGTACTGTAATAGAAGCAGGATGGCCCAATGGCTAGTACTGTAATAGAAGCAGGATGGCCCAATGGCTAGTACTGTAATAAAAGCAGGATGGCCCAATGGCTAGTACTGTAATAGAAGCAGGATGGCCCAATGGCTAGTACTGTAATAAAAGCAGGATGGCCCAATGGCTAGTACTGTAATAAAAGCAGGATGGCCCAATGGCTAGTACTGTAATAAAAGCAGGATGGCCCAATGGCTAGTACTGTAATAAAAGCAGGATGGCCCAATGGCTAGTACTGTAATAAAAGCAGGATGGCCCAATGGCTAATACTGTAATAGAAGCAGGATGGCCCAATGGCTAGTACTGTAATAAAAGCAGGATGGCCCAATGGCTAGTACTGTAATAAAAGCAGGATGGCCCAATGGCTAGTACTGTAATAAAAGCAGGATGGCCCAATGGCTAGTACTGTAATAAAAGCAGGATGGCCCAATAGCTAGTACTGTAATAAAAGCAGGATGGCCCAATGGCTAGTACTGTAACAGAAGCAGGATGGCCCAATGGCTAGTACTGTAATAAAAGCAGGATGGCCCAATGGCTAGTACTGTAATAGAAGCAGAATGGCCCAATGGCTAGTACTGTAATAGAAGCAGAATGGCCCAATGGCTAGTACTGTAATAAAAGCAGGATGGCCCAATGGCTAGACTGTAATAGAAGCAGGTTAGCCCAATGGCTAGTACTGTAATAGAAGCAGGATGGCCCAATGGCTAGTACTGTAATAAAAGCAGGATGGCCCAATAGCTAGTACTGTAATAAAAGCAGGATGGCTCAATGGCTAGTACTGTAATAAAGCAGGATGGCCCACTGGCTAGTACTGTAATAGAAGCAGGATGGCCCAATGGCTAGTACTGTAATAAAAGCAGGATGGCCCAATGGCTAGTACTGCAATAAAAGCAGGATGGCCCAATAGCTAGTACTGTAATAAAAGCAGGATGGCCCAATGGCTAGTACTGTAATAGAAGCAGGATGGCCCAATGGCTAGTACTGTAATAAAAGCAGGATGGCCCAATGGCTAGTACTGTAATAAAAGCAGGATGGCCCAATGGCTAGTACTGTAATAAAAGCCGGATGGCCCAATGGCTAATACTGTAATAGAAGCAGGATGGCCCAATGGCTAGTACTGTAATAAAAGCAGGATGGCCCAATGGCTAGTACTGTAATAAAAGCAGGATGGCCCAATAGCTAGTACTGTAATAAAAGCAGGATGGCCCAATGGCTAATACTGTAATAGAAGCTGGATGGCCCAATGGCTAGTACTGTAATAGAAGCAGGATGGCCCAATGGCTAGTACTGTAATAAAAGCAGGATGGCCCAATGGCTAGTACTGTAATAGAAGCAGAATGGCCCAATGGCTAGTACTGTAATAAAAGCAGGATGGCTCAATGGCTAGTACTGTAATAAAAGCAGGATGGCCCAATGGCTAGTACTGTAATAGACGCAGGATGGCCGAATGGCTAGTAGTGTAATAGAAGCAGGATGGCCCAATGGCTAGTACTGTAATAAAAGCAGGATGGCCCAATGGCTCTTACTGTAATAGAAGCAGGATGGCCCAATGGCTAGTGCTGTTATAGAAGCAGAATGGCCCAATGGCTAGTACTGTAATAAAAGCAGCATGGCTCAATGGATTGGGCTAGTACTGTAATAAAATCAGGATGGCCCAATGGCTAGTACTGTAATAGAAGCAGGATGGCCCAATGGCTAGACTGTAATAGAAGCAGGATGGCCCAATGGCTAGTGCTGTAATAGAAGCCGACTGGACCAATGGCTAGTACTGTAATAGAAGGAGGATGACACAATGGCATAACAGTTAGCACTGCTATCTCACAGCACTTAGTTCACTGGTTTGGTTCTCAGTGCCTTCTGCATGAAATCTGCATATTCTCCCTTGTATTTTTGTGAGCTTTTCCTGGGTGCTCCAATTACCTCTTGTAAATGAAAACATGCCGTAAGTGAACTGGCAACCCTTCAAACTGCCAGAAGGTGAGCATATCGGAAATGAGTGAGTCAGTGTGTGTGCACCCAGTGATAGGCTGGCATCCTATTATGAGTTTGTTTCCTGTTTTGTAGCCACTGATTACCATGCTAGGTGGCAGGTTCTCTGTGCTCCTGGAGTGGATAAAGTGGATGACTGAAAAATGAATGTAAATAAAGTACTCATCAGCCCTAGCCTAGAAACACTGGCGTATTTGTGACTTAAGCATTTCCTTTGCATTTCAGTCACCATAACTCACTTGGAATGAATACATTTCACTTTACTGTATAGCAAAAAGTGTTCTAAACACTGGTGTCTATAACTTACGTCTTTCCAAATTTACTTGCAAGACCAGCTCAATATACTTTCATGAGCATCTCCCTTATTTTATACAGTTCATCTGTAATTAACTGAGTAGTTTTAACATGTATCTGCTCTATTGTCTTTACTACTTTTATGCAGATTAGTTATTACTCTTAGTTTATCTAAACCTTTAATGTATCTTGCAGTCAGAAGGATTAGATTGTTTTGGTGCATCCTGGATAACTAACTTACTTTTTGTTTTGTCTGCTTTGTGAGCTTTTCTCCTTGCTTAACCTTTAAAAATGGATTCTGCCCAGTAATGCTAACCTTGTTAATAAAATGTAGACACAATAAAATAAATACAGCCATCTGATACATACTATCCTTTATGACTTGGCAGTAATCAGCAGATTAGAAGTTATATGTTTAAGTGGTAGTTTATTTTTATTTAAAAATAGCCTGTCCTTAAGAAGATCAAGGAAGTCATTCAGGGGTCTTGGCCAGACATACTGATTAAAAACCTAGTGGCATCACCTCTGCAGACTGCTTGCATGTATGCATGCTTGTAGTAGTTTAAGGCATGTAGATGCAAGTGCATGGCTCCTTTTCACCCTGCAGCACAGAACAATGTGCTGGCCCCAAGGTAGAGTTATATGACAAAATTTAACAAGAATACTAAGAACAAAGGTATACAATATGTGATGCATGAAATATCCAGAGTAGCCACTGCTTAACTAGTGACTTCGCTGTTAAGCATGCAGAAGTACAACTGCTTAGAAAAGCATGGAAGAGTGTACCTAAGAAAAAAATAAGAAGCATTTACATATCGTTTCTCTCAACAATTTAACTTTAAGCCTGGATTTTAAGATGCTAGGAAAAGTGAAATTCTTTTAAGGGGGGTGGACATGCACCAATTTAGAAGGCAGTGTAGAAAAAGCTTGCTTACAACATATAAGGGGATACTGCAGCTTGGACTGTGCAAATGGAGATAAAGTACAAACATGGAGTGAACATATGGATGGCTTCAGCTTTAAGAGTGTGGCTAGAATAGCACTGTGATTTAAAATTAAAACCTTGTAGAATAAGGCACTGACACCCACGGTGGTGGTGCTGTGGTAGCGTTGTCGCCTCACAGTAAGATGCTGTCCAGTTCGATTCTCAGCTAGAGCATCTTCTGCATGGAGACATGCGTGAATGGGCATACCTTCATTGAAGGTTGTGTGTCAGGGCCGGCAACTCAGCACATAAAAATCAACTACCAATCATTAATGGACCAGAGTTCCGCTGTGGCGACCTCTAACCGGGAAAAGCCAAAAGACGCAACAACAATAAAGCACTGACAAATGATTATTGTTTGGTTTTAGAACACTGCATATCACTCTTCCTTTTAGTGGGTTCCTCACAGACAAGCTAGCATGTGCACAATTACCCATTGTATACTAAACCACCCAAGTGTCTACTGTCATTAGATGCCTACAATGATGGGTGATCCAAGCCATTGTATGAGGGATACTGTACTATTTTAAATATTGTTTTTCTTTTCATAGGATTGTGATCCTTAATGACCTTGTCTTGGACACATTGCAACTACATTAAGCCCAATATAGAGTTAAAGGATATGCATATATATATATATATATATATATATATATATATATATATATATATATATATATATATATATATATATATATATCTGTATCATCTGCACATGACCTTACTTGCATCTGCATGACACCAGTTTGCTCATCAATTACTGCAATTTGTCACTGTCGCTGACATCAGTGGGGTGTGTGGTCTAGTAATGTGAAGAAATATCCTTTCTCCTAGAAGGACAGTTGCCTTGCAACAACTGACAAACCACACTAATGTCTAAACTTAGGATACTTATGGTACAAATAGATACTGAATGTCTGCAAAAGAAAAAAGAAGTTAGAAGTTACTCATTCAAGATGGTTTTCATCTATTTTGAGTCCCCACTCAATAAGTTTTGACCCATGTATGAAGTCTTCCAGTTTTACCACTTGGATGTGAGTAACTGCAGTTAGGGCTAGGGTTTGCCAATAACCACATGGAAGTCCACATCAGTCATACTGAAATGCAGTATATTATTGTTTTCATAAAGAATGGACAGTTGCAGATGACAGCTGTTGCAAGATGCATCTGGATAGTCCTGTGACAGCTATATCATGTCCACCAGCAGCAGTATAGAGACATTTTTGTTCAAACTCTTTTTCAATGCTCACAATACAATGAATTCTAGTCATTCTTACATATCGCACATGACAAATACTAACCAACAGGAACACAGCCAAAATAACTCAGTTGGTTAGTTACCTTACTGAATTATTTTGGATGCATTCTGATTGGTTAGTTTGTTCATAGGTTCATAGGTTCATAGGTTGGTACTAGGCTATCAGCCCTAGGGCCTATACAAGCCTAGCCATAACAATTCCCTGGCTATTTCTTCCCACATTATTTACTTTCCTGGACCCCTGTCTAGCAGGGCGACTGACGTGATCCCTGGGGTGAATTTCCTTTCTCCCATCCAATCATCAAGGTTCCTCTTGAAGAGGTCCAAAGAGGCACTCTGCTTGACATGTATGGGCAATCTATTCCAGAGTCTGGGACATGCGTGTATGTGTGATACATAAGAATGACTGGAGTTCATTTTATTGTGAGCATTGAAAATGAGTTTGTCTCGAAAGCTTTGCCAAGAAATACGGTTTTACACAGTTTGAGGTGTTGCTGAGTTCCATTGTGTTTGTATGCTGGACTTTCTTTATTTAGAACTCTCATTTGCGATTTGGGAACTAGTCATTTGATTGTTACTATATCCAGCCACTGCTAAATGCCAAACATGTAGGAGGTGTGCTGATTTCAGGATATATAACTTGCCACCTGCCACTCATACTCATTCTTCCTGGCTGGCTCGTCCAGAGCCCACATCACTAATTAATCTCTAATCATCTCACCCACAGTTAGATTTGTATCCATCTGTGGCATGGAACTAGACAACTGATTTTTATACACTTATCTAAAGCAGTCTATCTGTAGGTACACAAGCACTATTAGTTTTGGTTATATGTGTTTACCTCTCAGGTTCTCTTTCAAGCTGGGGCATCTTCTGTGCTGAGTCTACCCTCTAGTCTCAGGTTTTCTTCCACATCCTAAACTCAAGCCAGTAGAACAACTGTAAGGATCTAAGTTGCTAATATGTCTGTGTGTGTGTGTGTGTGTGTGGTGTGTGTATGTGTGCATGTGTGTGCCTGTGCACACTCATGCATGTGTACCCTGGTCTAGCCCCCCTCATAAGAATGAAGAGGATAAAGATGGCATTAGAAAATGAATGAATAAATGAAAGAAGGAATGAATGAGTGAATCATTTAATAAATGAATGAATAAATGACTCAATTTACATATGGTTCTGAATGCATTTATCTTAAGTAGCACTTGGCATAGTAAATGACTGTAGACATGTTAAAGTACTTTATTGTTGCTCAAGTTGTTTATGTGACTAACCAGTTGTGTTTACAGCAAAGGACTAAACAATGTCACAGCCATTGCTTGGTAGTTTTAATTTCCCAACGTGCTCTTGTAGGTGATTTGTACTACTACTACCTTTCTGATTTTGGTGACTGTATTCTAAACAGCTTTAATGATGACTGCAAACTAAATACAGGTGTCAATGCGGAAGCAACAAGCCTGCCTGTGATGGTGAAGATCTGGGTTCAAGTATAGGTTATGGCATCTGATGTTCTTAATGTGGTGGGATGACATTAGAAAAGGTAGGGAATCTATCTGACAGCTCCTTGTCCCCAGGGAAAGAGAATGGAATTTTGTATGCAAAAGTCCCATGATGCTTGGCTCAAACTGGGGTGTGATAAGCACTGATGTCATTCACAAATGGAGGGGTGCTTTGGTCTTGCTTTGTTGAATTTCCATTTCCCTGTTACAGTACATCTAGGCTGAGCAAGCCCTACTCCACCATTTTGTATGGCTTTGTTTTTAATTAAAATTTAGTGCTAGCAGCTTGAACAAGAGTGCAGTATTTTTTCCATGGACCACGGTAGTGTTATCTTCCAGGGAGGTGTGAGATAATACCAGATTATATTACATGCATTCATCATCTATTTTAAAAGTACTGAAACAGGAATTAAGCAGGAATGATACTCTGACAACTCTATTGGTATTAACTAAAAAGAAAATGTAAAAATAAATACATTTGAAACATGCAATCCCTCTTACTTTTTTACTGAAAAAATCCATAGCATGAAGGTGATCTTTTGACAAGAGAAAAGCTGAATCTTTTTACAGAAAAAAATACTGAGGATGAGAGTATAAATACATTCTCTAAACTGTACATAACATTTTTATCTTAAAATTGTTTTTCCCTAGTAGATTATATCCTCTGCTGTTGACAATTTGGGTTATCAGATAATGTGCTTTCCTGCAGTGGAGTGGCTGAGTCATGGACTGGAACCATCTGACAGTGATGAACCATGCACACCAGTGTTTTAGTGTTTTATTTTTTCCTGAGTAATTTGCCAGCATACTGCACAGCATCTGTTGTCCTGGCAACTGGCACATAAGCATCTCAAAGCATGTAATACTACATCAGTCTGAAGGGATATGTTATTGAAAATGTCTTAGTGCAGATTATATGGCCCTTTACACAGTCATACCTTGATTACTTTATGGAGTTAGCAAGATATACAGAAACAGCTAGCACAAATGGTAGGGGCTCTATTGGTTTTCATCTGTAGATCCCACTGGAGACATTTATAAAATGCACTTTATGGTATTCAGCAGTAAGTCAGTAAATCTCTGTGGGCAGGGACATCAAACTTTCTAAATTATTTAATGCATACTTCGTTTTAACAAATAAAATATGCAAAATGTGCTATGATGCATTTTTATTTGTTCATGTATGGCAATAATTATCTAGGCTGATGTAAATGACTCTTTTCAGCTATGGCCCAATCTATTTGGGTAAACCACGATCAGCTATAGAATGCACAGTCTAGACGAGGTAATGTAAACTACACGGTACAGTATGGATCAATGCAATATAATGTATGGGACATTGACATATAATGTGCAAAACAGAATTCATCTGAAGAAGGTGCATTTACTAATTAGAATCACGCATGAATTAGCTGGTACATCTTTAAATAATTTCAGTATTAGATTTAAGCAATTATTCAGTTTACATCTGTTAAAGTACTGATTAATAAGCAAGTGAGCAGCAATTTCAGAAACAAATTACTTAACAGCCAGCCACAAAGTCGCTTTACTCTGCAATCTGGTATAGTGTAAAAACAAGCCAACTAAACTCCCTTCTCTGTTGTTTCAGGGGTTAGTTTCTAGGACCCAAGGATCGCATTTGTTAATAATATATACCCCCCATTCTCCAACTTCTTTCACTATGTCAATAAAAGGTGTATAAGTCCTCAGAAGTGTGATCAAATGATAACAACTACAGTTTTATATGTAGCAAGTAGAGATTATGGTATCTTGAATAACTCCCTTTATTCTCAGGTACAGTGATCTCGTAGCTTGTATCTATCTGTCTACCTATATGTCTACCTATCTATCTATCCATCTATCTATCTATCTATCTATCTATCTATCTATCTATCTATCTATCTATCTATCTATCTATCCATCTATCTATCTAATCTCCCCCTGCCTCTGTATATATGAATATATGTGTGTGTGTGTGTATGTATATATATATATATATATATATATATATATATATATATAAGGAGTAGAGATGTGAAGGCTACAGAATGTTTTACTATGAGGTAGAGTGTGTTTTCACATTCAGTGTTTTGTATGGTAGTCACAGATATGTAAATGCTGTTTAGATGTTTTACTATGAGGTAGAGTGTGTTTTCACATTCAGTGTTTAGTATGGTAGTCACAGATATGTAAATACGGTTTAGATGTTTTACTATGAGGTTTAGATGTTTTACTATGAGGTAGAGTGTGTTTTCACATTCAGTATTTTGTATGGTAGTCACAGATATGTAAATGCTGTTTAGATGTTTTACTATGAGGTAGAGTGCGTTTTCACATTCAATGTTTTGTATGGTAGTCACAGATATGTAAATGCTGTTTAGATGTTTTACTATGAGGTACAGTGTGTTTTCACATTCAGTGCTTTGTATGGTAGTCACAGATATGTAAATGCTGTTTAGATGTTTTACTATGAGGTAGAGTATGTTTTCACATTCAGTGTTTTGTATGGTAATCACAGATATGTAAATGCTGTTTAGAGGGCTGTTGTTACATTTATATATGTTACATTTATATATACATGTATATATGAATGTGTGTGTGTGTGTATACATATATAAGTAGTAGTGATGTGAAGGCTACAGAATGTTTTACTATGAGGTAGAGTGTGTTTTCACATTCAGTGTTTGGTATGGTAGTCACAGATATGTAAATGCTGTTTAGAGGGCTGTTGTTACATTTATTCGATTTCTGGTATTAAACTTCTTGATCACATCTTTCACTTTAGGTGAGGTTTTCAAAATCCACTGTCTAGTAATAGCTTTTCTGTCTGCTAACATTAGTAAAAATAACAAGGCAATCTTTGTTTCAGCACAGCTCCTATATAGAAACATTTTTTATGAAGAATGAAGCTGGAGTAAGGTCCACCATAACTGGCTAGAACCTATGACCAATTGCTTGCAATTCCAGCTTAAGTTTTATTAGAGTTTCATGCACACATATCTCTTACCTTTAAAATCATAACGGGGGCTACCAGAAATCATAGCAGAGTGACCAAAATCATAGCACTCAAAATTTGCTTTTATATAAATTTGTGGCCGGGAGGGGGTAATGTATATCTTTGCCTTCTTGGGGGGGTAGACTCTATAAAAATTAGGACCGTTGTTGTTCTAACATACAACTACACAGCTGCACACTTCCATACCTCAAACAGTAAAAAACAGCCAAGCCAAGCAATTGCATTTTAAAAGAAGTACAGTGAGTTTTAATATTTGGTGTACTCTTTTTTATTTGCTGTTTGTCTCATAATCACAACAGGGAGCCAATGTCATTACAAACACTGCTGATAAAGAAATTCTTCCACACTTTCACTTTACTGAACAAAATTCTGATATACCATTTCAACTATGTGGTACAATGAAGACTAATTTCAAGTTTATAGCCATAAAGTCATTTACACATAGCAGCTGTGAAATGTCTCACACCTCTAGCAGTCTATATGTATCTTTAGATTCCTGAACATCTTCCTCAAAAATCAGTTCAAAAAGTATAACTTAAACAAATGTGAATATTTTGTGAACTGTAAATGCAATGAACAAGATGTAAATAGCAAAGTATTCAGCA
This sequence comes from Protopterus annectens, assembly GCF_019279795.1. Classification (NCBI taxonomy): domain Eukaryota; kingdom Metazoa; phylum Chordata; order Ceratodontiformes; family Protopteridae; genus Protopterus; species Protopterus annectens. Next base: position 266,680,452 of record NC_056746.1, on the reverse strand, counting down.
ATCTTCTTTACAATGACAGCAATGCATTGCCTTTATATCAATAATGTAATACAAAGCAGAAAGCCAGAATTTATTTCTGTCTAAATTTTCACAAACTTTCCATAACTCAGAAACTGATAACTTGTCTGAAAAAAAAAACTAAAAAGCCTCAAGTAATCCAGTTTCCCATGTGAATATATTAAAATGTATTTACACATATTTTGATAGAAGCAAACATGCGGACACACACACACACACACACACACACACACACACACACACACACACACACACACACACACACACACACACACACACCATGCACAATGCCAATAATTTCTATATGTACCTTCCCCTCAATTATTTCATTATTTGAACTTGTTACAATCTTACAAATTTTCTGCTCTTACCAAAATGCAGGGAAAAAAGAAACTTGTGCCCCTATTCTTTATAACTGTGCTGTGATGGGAACCACTTTTACTTGACTAAAAGCTAACAAATGTACATTCACATGTATGTATATATATATATATATATATATATATATATATATATATATATATATACAAAAAAATGTTAAGAAAAATAATAATATACACATATATGGATGGTTCCCCTGTGTTTTACAGAACGTATATACGTTTGTCTGACAAATGCAGGAATGTGATTTAATGTCAGTGGTATGGATAGCTGAATGGTGGATATGTCGATGGTTTGGAATGAAGAGACAGTTAAGTGGGGCTGTGAGGATGAGTGTGTGTGTGTGTGTGTGTGTGTGTGTGTGTGTGTGTGTGTGTGTGTGTGTGTGTGTATGCATTTGAGTTAGGGTTAGCATCAGGGATGAGTGAAGGATGGGGGTTGTGTGTGTATATGTGAGTTTGTATATTTTAGGTTAACGGTAAGGGTTAAGTTATAGGATAGCTGTGGTGTTGCTAGTGTATGTTTGTGAATGTTAATGTGTCTGAGTCTGTCTTGTATAGTGATAGTGATACTGGAAGGTTTTTATGATGTGAAGGTAAAGGGTTAGGGTTGGGAGAAAGAACAGCATTAGGATTAGCACCCATTACTAAGGTGGTACAGGGAGGTGGGGGGATTTAGTTTTAATATTGGGAGAGGTAATAGTTTTTCTCTGTGCTCGCTATTGTATATGATCAAACTTATTTTTTTGGTGTTTTACATTCGACATTAAGGTAGTTCGGTCATACACAATAGATATATATGGCTCTACTTCACTTTATTGAATTAACGTTACACCGAACTTAAATGATCGAGACAAGAACATCAAAAGTTTAGAAGAATGAGATTGCACTACATCAGAAATTAGAAGATTGAACTAGATGTATATTTTGAATGGAGATCGCGGTATAGTCAGATTGGGAAATGTACCCTTATCCTCACTGTAGTGCGATATCGGATTTGGTATATATAATTTGCAGGCATGAGTAATTTTTTACATTTGCAGGGGGACAAGCCTCCCTGCACCCTCTATGTGGGAGGCTGTACCCCGACACCCCTTGCAAATTATATAAACCAACTTCAAGTTTGCACTACAGTGAGGATAAAGGTAGAGTTCCAGATCCTGACTGTACACCGATCTCCATTCAAAATATACACCTAGTTTGATCGTCTAAGTTCTCATCTTGTGCACTCTTGTTGTTTTAACCATTCAATGTTCTCGTCTTGCTGATTTAATTTCAGTGTAGTGGTAATTTGATAAAGTAAAGTAGACTCATGAGTCATATATATGTATATATATATATATATATATATATATATATATATATATATATATATATATATATATATATATATATGTGGGTGTGTGTAATACATATGCACATACTTGTATATCGCTGACACATAAACACACATATATCTCATACCTCTCACATACCAAGACATTCACATGCATCTCTCTCTCTCTCTGTCACACACACACACACACACACACACACACACACACACACACACACGCACACACACACACACACACACACACACACATATATGCAGACACATTTATATCTCTCACATACCCACTCACACTTGACTCGAGCACACACATATAACGCATAGACCCACACACACACAGCTCCCAGGAAGAAAACTTCAAATGCTTACCTTAATCATCAGAAAAGCAAAGTTGAAAATCATAGCAGGTAGCACCTCTAGTGCAGACTACATTACAGCTAGACATCATTTTAGGAGGCTAGAAATGACCCCCACACATCTCTCTCTCATTTTTGCCATGAACTGATGTTGCTTGGAAACATAATAATTCCACTAGCTATCACTCTGTTTTAGCTGAAAGAATGTGGAAATGGTCAGAACACACCATTTATATGTTCAGAAATTTGCAGAATGTCTATAATTTTGCCTCATATTTTTGCTCTGCTCCTCATAAAAGTTATGATTTCTGTTAAACCACTAAGGATTATTGTCAGTCAGTAATGCCAGACAAAGTTTCAGAAAACACACATCAATGCAAAAACCTGTTGTACTATTAACTTTTTTTAAGTGAATTAGAGTAATATTTAAAAATTGCCCCTGATTTTAAGCCTTTGACCTCACTGTTTTTGGCTTTGTCCAGAATTCTTTAGCAAACAAGTTGAGAGGTATTGGTCAGAGTATTTCAAAAAATATCTTTGATTCAGACCTAAAAACAGTTTGATTGTTATACATACAGCTTCACAGACAACGCTGCCACTAATTCCAAGTAGGTTAACAACACGTCCAGTCCCACCACGGATATGGAACAACGAAGGCAAATCAAAGTTTTGCAATAAAAAGCTTTAATTAACAGATAAAATGATAAGCGCTTTCGCGTATAAAATATACGCTTCTTCAGATCATTCCAAGGAGCTAGATCTGCTGTTGATCCATTTTGACCAGGTGAGCTCCGTGAATGCCTTCTCCTATTGGCTGTATCATTAAGCCAGTGAAGGAGATAAAATCAGATCCATCTCTGGTCAAACTGGAGCAGGGCAACAGCTGAGCTTTAGGAGGCTAAATTGGGAATGCTCTGCTGAATGTAGAGCAGTTAAGAGATATGTATGTACCTGTGAGATAAGCTGTTGATCTCCTTACCTTGAGCAGGTAGAATTCACCCTCAGAATTATTGCTGCTAATTTACTCTGTTTGTAAAAATATTGTTACGGCACTTCCAGACAAAGATGTAACACTTTCTGGTTTCCACTACATACCGAGGGAACAGCCATAAAAAATCTATCGTGCTTTCAGTATTTACCAAAACTCTCACCATGCTTTCCTAAATGAGTCTGCTTATTCTGTCACAGGGTCAATAGCTATTCAGAAATAATGCTAGCTAAATGTTTGGAAGAACAAAACTTCCTATAATCTTGTTTGAAAAAGGTAATTCATGAGGGGTGTAACTTCATTTATAGTGTAATTCATTGCAATTTAACAAGTTTTGCAATAATTCACCTGACTAGGAACATTTATTTCAAAAATTTTCACACATTAGATATGTATCACCTACCAGTGTGTGTGTGTGTGTGTGTGTGTGTGTGTGTGTGTGTGTGTGTGTGTGTGTGTGTGTGTGCTGTCATCAAGTCATGGCGTTCTTATGGCAATTTATGGACAGTTATCAGAACCGTCCACAGAGTTATTTACGAGTTATGGGAGTTGATCCCCAGTTCTTTCTCCCAACCAACCCTCACCAACCCCAGTCTTCTCTCAAATCCAGATCACTAGCAGCCATCAGGAGTAGATCCCAATACAATGGTCATTTCACCCCTTCTATCCATCTTTGCAGGTTTGAGTCAGGATTCTGATTCCTGAATTATGACTCAGTGTGACTACAGTCAAGCCAGTAATGGAGACCTAGTTTCAAAATGGCCATACTGCCAAGTGTGCAGTTGTCATCAGAATGGTAGTAAACATAATGATTTTTTTATTTATTTCTGAACCAGGTAAAGCTCATTGAATGTGAGTGTCCCTTTTCAGGGTAAGGCAACAAATGGTTTCTGAAATACCCGGTTAAAGGAACATTTTCATCAACATAAATAAGACACTTTGAAATTATATTTATTTGTTTACCAGGAAAGTCCAACTGGGACAGAGCCCATTTTTTGCAGATGCCCAGAGAGTAACACTGTAGATTCATGTCTTTGGATTGTGGGAAGAAACCAGAGCACCCAGAGGAAACCCACACAAACACAGGGAGGATATGCAGGCTCTGCACAGAATGCAGCCCAGCCAAGAATCGAACGAGAGAAACTCCTGTTGTGCGTCATTTTCACAACCTCAGTTTACCTGCTTATGAATCACTTAACCAGACAGTGCAGCCAAGCTGTGGTTGAAATGTTTTATTTTCAGTAAGTGAAAAATAATAAAACTGTACATTTTTACTTCTATTCGTCTTTGAGCTGTCATTTCATGAGCTGCTTTAGTTCCATCAGCCTCTATTTGCCTTTCTACAAGTCACTAAGCTAGACATGATATATATATATATATATAGACATATTCAAGACATGACTTAAATGTATTGTTTTTGTTAACTAGTGTAGTTATCTTTTTATAGAGACACTTTCAATCACAACCATGTTCTGTATGTCAACAATAAAGCAGATAGCAATATAAAAGAAAAAATACTTTGAAGGGCAGTTAATTCTCATAAGGTCCCCACTGTGGCAGTTTTTTTTATTTGGTAGTAATTGATTCTTATGGCTGCTGTTGTTTTTGGAATCATGGCTATAATCATCTTAGCTATTAGTTAGTGCTTGGTGGTTATGTTTTGAAAGACTTTAAGAATTATTTTCATTGTATATGTTGTCATTTATTACTGATTTATGCCTATATTTTATAAATCAGTGTAATCATGTGCAATGTGTTTGTTTGTGGCTACTGGAGCATTTCAAGTGCCCAGGTTTGTATATTGCATATTTATTTATTTTTATTTTATTTATTTGCAGTTTCTTAATCGGGAAAGTCCATTGGGCCGAGATGAGCCCTTTTTCAATAGAGGCCCGATGAGCAAATCTCCATGTACATGCATACAAAACAAATTCAGCAAGAATTAATACAAAAATATAGGATATTGCAACAGCAAAAGCAACAGAAGTTATTGCAAAAATTTACACAGCATAAAATTAATAGATAAATTGTAGCATGAGTTTTAAAAGATATATAAATATTCTTGCAAATTATGGATAAAATACTCTTTTGGTCCAATTTGTTCAGTGTTCTGAGATCTGTAATTAGAATAGAACGCAGTGTAAATAAACTGTTCTCCCTCCTGACGTTTGCACACCTCAGAAATTATGGCTTAAATGATCTTCTGGTCTGGCAGTTTTATATAATATTTGCTGAAGTTTTAGTAACCCTGTATGTATTTAAGGACCAAAATAGTACTTTTGTTCATGACTCAGAGAGATGTGCAATAAAAAGTAATATTATTTAGTATTGCTGATTATGGGTAAAACTCATATTGATAACGGACACTGCTTCTCTGTGTAAACAGAGGCATGCCTTCTACTTGTCCGTTGTGTAGGAAAGCAGCACAACTGAAAATCTGCACCAACTAAATGTTACTGACTGCTCAGGAAAAGCACCATCTGTTAGAAGTGTGGTGTTAATTGTACTCAAAGTATGACTTGATTAGTGAGGAGAAGCAAACCATTTTCAGATGTACTTCTAGGGACTGAAAAGTGGGGGAAGGAGCATCCATAGTTTTATCTGTCCCACAGCTGACCATCACCTGTTGCCAGTGTCTCTCTTCACCCACTGGGTCTACTGTGTCTGTACTGACCTCCTCCAGACTAACTCCAACCATTATAAAAGCTGGCAGTGAGACTGATAAAACCAAAGGCAAGTGATACATTGCTTTTAAGGGATTATTTTCCCTTCAAGACCAGTTTTTCGCCCATGTGTGCATTTGTGTAATTAGAGCCTTTTTTAGGCAATGCCAGATTGATGAACCTACTGACATGCAAATAAAACCCAGAGATACCTAAAGGTGTTACTGCTCAATGCTTTGAGAATAAGCAAGAAACTCTACACCCTACAAGCTCTCCTCATTCTGGACAATATAGACGTTTGTGTCCTTACTGAGACATGGTTAAAATCCTCAAGCAGTACACTGGCAGTGAAAGGCTTCAGTGCCTTCCACACATTTCAACCATCAGCTGCTCAGACTGGGACAAATGGTGGAGGAGTCTCAATCTGCATTAGCAGCAAGCATAACTATACATTAGTTAAACCGGATGATGTAAATCACCACAGACAAAGTCCCATACCATATCCTAAATCCCATAGCTCATATGTAGACCTGGAGATGGTCACCATTAAACTAAATACCCTATTCATGGGAGACTTCAACTGCCCTTCTATAGACTAGGAAACATACACTGCCTCATACTTGCAAGCACAATAATTCCTGGAATCTATCAACGCAAATATCCTTGAAGAGATAGAGCGCACACCCACCAGAGGTTCAAACATACTGGACCTGGTACTCATCAGTATGGGAGAGCATTACACCCCCCTCACCATGTCATGTCCTCAGTAGCAAGGTCAGACCATAAAGTTGTGTCCTTCAAAATAAAACTCAACAAGTCAACTCGGTAACCCCAGAAAACCCCATAATAGTTAGGAATTATTCCAAAACAAACTACACCCTAGTAATCAATACTTTATCAAAATTCAATGTCTCTCCCAATCCCAAGTTCACAACATCCTATGCAGAATTGTTCATGGAGACCCTGTACAGCCATGGAAATGGCTGTATAGTGTCTGCTGTACCTACTAGAGATAAGCCCAAAACAAACACTAAAAACAAAACACACTGGTAGAATTCTAACCTTAATAGGGTATATAACAAAAGGAAAGAAGTCATGGCTAAAATCAGGAACAGCAACTCCCATAATGACAGGAGATCTCTAATTAAACTAAACAGGAAACTAAGAGGACTAATTAAGTTCAACAAGGCCAATTATAAGGTCAAGATAGCATCATAGGCTAAAAACAACCATAAGGCCTTCCACATCTATGTCTGAAATCTCAAAGGCAGTACGCATCAGTGTGTCGAACTGGTGGTCAAAGGTGCCACCTTCAATGAGCAGAGTGACATAGTGAATTTGCTGGCTGACAAATTCAGCTCAGACTTCACCACCTGCCACACTCCTCCCATCTCCCTCCATGAAATCCGTACTAGCATTAACCCCCAACTATTAACAGGGAGGAGGTCCTGGAGGCACTTGCTAAGGCCAAAAACACAGCCTCAGTAGATCCCAAGAATATTCTGAAATGTCTACTAAATAGCTGCAAATGTGACCTATCAGCACCACATGAGTCACCTTTAAACTATAGCCTCAAAACAGGCTTTGTGCCACAAGAATGGAGGACTGCAAAGGTTATCATACTTCACAAGGGTGAACTATTAATGGAACAAGTTATCAGGAAAATGATCAACAAGGACATAAGCAACCCTCAGACACTGGCCCAACTCAGTTTGGCTTTGTCAAGAGACGATCATGCCTACTAAACCTGGTGGACTTCTTTGAGAAGGTTGGATGAGGGGAAAATGGTGCATACTGCCTACCTGGACCTGGCTGAGGTATTCAATACAATACCCCACTCTGGCATAGTTGACAAACTCAACAAAGTGGGCATATCCCATTCGGACATAGTTGACAAACTCAACAAAGTGGGCATACACACCTACATAACTCACAGGATTGCCAACTAGTCACCAAAGTGTTACCTCAAGGCTCTGTGCCGAGACTGCTCCTAGATGGCATCTATGGCTGAAACTGCTCCTAGATGGCATCTACTTCTTGGTGGTAAAGGCTAATGACAAGGGCTTTTGGCTGACCAAGTTCACAAATTATTGCAAACTGGGAATTATCATAGAATACCCCCATGACACAAACATCTTACAAGATGGTCTAACACAGACAAATGACTGGTGCCAAAATCACAGACTAAAACTTAATGTCAAGAAACACATTATAGTGCCTTTTGAGAAAACTGCCACCCAGGCTAATTACTCCATCAATAAGACAACCCTAAGAGTAGACAGTAATCAGGTATCTGGGAATATATGTAGACAGTAAACTGGCATTTGACAACCATGTGGTCAAGGTAGTAGGTAAATCATTCTATGTCACCCAACTTATAAATAAGGGCATGACATCCAGGTCTGAGCAATCATGTCACTTTATTTGACCATTATTAGACCCATCATTGAGTATAATGCCCCCTTCGGCAGGTATCTGGCCAAACATATGCAACAGTTGGAACACTTACAAAGGTTCCTTACCAAGAGAATACAAGGTATAAATATATTGTCCTATATGCATTGCCTTAAAGCCTGTCTCTATACTTTTTCTCTTACAGGTTACTGAGAGTTTATCTGTGCCTGAAATACAAGGGATCCCCAGATCCAGCTCTGATGGACCTTTTGCACATCCAGAAAATAAACAGCATCACAACCACTAGATCCAAGGATTTAAATGTTGCTTGTGACATAAATAAGACATGTTGGTGAGACAGATATGTTTTCAGAGGATCCCTTTGCTCAGGAACAGGCTCCTCATTCATGAGAAGTAGAGTCCATCCCTAACACTTGTTAATTGAAAAAAAAAACACGTTTATTGAATTATTACTTGTGACATAGGCAAAGTCTAATTTCTAGAAAAGTAAAGAAACCATACTAACAAGTTCACATTTTCAAACCTTATATATTATATATATTCTTCTATACAACATAATCAATCCAACATTACATAAATTGTTCATTTCCTGCCTTCTCTTAAACCTCATTCTTCCTCCAAAACATTTTTCCTGCAAGTATTATTTCCACAGTTTCCTTTTTTTATGCAATTTGCTTCTACCCCTTTCTAAAGGTCTCAGTTCCAGTTCTTTTATCTCTGTTGCAATATTCATTACTTCAAATATGGTTGGTTTAGACTTCCATTTTCTAGTAATTGCTTTTTTGGCAGCCACTAGAATTAAACTTAGAAAGGCCTTACAGTGTCTAGGCAATTCAGATCCTGTATCCCAACTCAAAAAAATAATTTCCTTAGTTACATTCATTTGCTTGCCCGGTATTTCTCAAATAGTACTCTGTTGGGAATTTTTAAAGTCTGCCAAATCCATTACACTGCCAAAACGTATGCCCCCAGCTACCTCTTTCTTCCACATCAAACCTCCAATATTTGCTATCTACTTGAGGAAAAATTCTTTGGAGTCTGCTTTGGGTATAAATATACCTATGCACACACTTCCAAGCAACAATCTTAAATCTTCCAAACTTTGCTGGATATTTGGGAGACATGCATATGTCCTCCCATTGTTCTTTTGGGAATTGCTAACCATCTTCCCAATCTTTTCTAATCTCCTCTGCTTGACCTCTACAGTTATTATGCAATGCTGTATATGCCCTACTAATTAACGCTTTTATAACAGCAGCTTCCAGTCTAGATTCAACTACTCTACCAGTGCAATTCTTTCACTTAGGATTCTCCTGTCCCTTTCTCTTTACCTATACTGTGATAGTATTCTCTGATAGGGAATGCAGTCTCCAGCCTGCAGTCCATATGTCTTCTTGGTCTGTTCCCATTGGGTTATCTTCCCCTCTCTAAGTGTTTGTTCCCAGTTCCTTGCTTCCTTTGCCAATTTCCCCCACTAAATTGCAATGCCATCTTGCCTACTATCTGTATCCCTAATTGCAGTTGTCTCTATAGGCAGAATCTCCTTTCTCTATGCTGCTGCTGGCTTAGTTCTTAGAATACTTTCTTCTGCTTTATGAATATAAAATTGTTTTTTTTAATTTCTCCAAATCTTTTGGGTTTCTAATACCATGACGAGAACAGACCCCATTCCTATGTCAAATTATGATTAAAGTTCATGAAATTAGTATTGTTTCAATCTTTGATGTCAGCCAACAGTGCTCTTTGCAGCACCCACAATGTGCCCAGTAATGACTCCTTCTGCAATTCGTATGGAGTTACATGACCTGTTGCCCCTACTACTATTGGAACTGTCTGGGTATCTTTCTTCCGCATTGCAGATCCTGATATTTTATGAGTATGTATCTCTCTGTACGCAACACACTATAGTCACTAGGTGTGCTGATTTCAATGATCAATGCTTTCATGGACCACTATATTCAGTTTACTAGCATCTATCTTTTTAACTGTTGGTAATGGGTGATCCCAAGTGATATAAACTTCATCATTTTCTATGATACTTTGTGGCTCTTGTTTCCAGTGTTTTTCAGCCACTTCAATACCATAATGTTTGCACAATCTCCAGTGCAACAGTCTTGCCACATTATTATGCCTTTCAATATACAGTCCTTCTGCTATTAGTATGTCACAACCAGCAACGAGGTATGCGACTGTTTCCAATTCAGTTTTACAAAACCTACATTTGTCTGTTTCTCCCACATGTTCAATGGATTTTGTAAACCAGCGTGTACATAGCCCACTGTCTTGGGCCACCAATATTAAGCTTTCATCTCTTTGTTTGAATTAGCATCTCCTTAACCATTCCTGCATTTGTTCCTGATCAATATGCAGTTGTTCCAGAAGTTTTCTATGCTTGCAACTATATTTATGCATTTTCCACATTTCTTGCCTTCTCATCTTGTCCTTCACCTTATATTCTTTCTTTTGTTTTTTGGCACATTCAGTTGCTGTTTGATTTTTATCTACTTCTGGTTTGATCGCAATTCCTGCTTGATGCCAATCTGCTTCTGCTAGATTAACCAGAGAAGTCATCTTAGATTTTTCCCCCTCATTTTTCAAAACTTTCACTATGTTTGCATCTTGTGAGGTCAGCAGATGTGTGGCGTCCCACGATTGCAGATCTGTACATGTAATCAATTTCAAGGAGGCTCATCCTTCCTTCAGAATAGAGAATATATAATCTTGGTATACACTGATTTTTATAAATCATTTGGTGAGCATGAAGCATCCATCTTGTTTTCCTATCTAATCTGTCCAACATATTTTGGGGCTAGTCCGTCACTCCAAAACTGTAAGTTAGGACAGGAAGAGCAAATTGGTTTATAGCTTGGATTTTGTTCCTAGATGTCAACACTGTTTTCAGGATTATTTTAAATCTTCTAAAGTATTCCCTACTAAGTTTTATTCACATTTGTTCATGTTTTATTGTTGAGCCTTCATCAATTTCCAAATATTTATACACTCCCTCTTGCTCAAGTTCTTTTATATCACATTCTTGTCCCAACTGATATTTTCCCGGTGCTGCAGTTTTCCTGCTTTAATGGTTGCTTTCGCAAATTCATCAAGGCCAAATTACATTCTTATTTCATCTAAAAAAAATTTGACAACCTGCAGTTGTGCTTTTAGTTTCTCATCTGATGAGCTATATCATTTTAAATCATCAACAAAGAGAAGATGAGAAGTCTTTACACTTTGTTGTTTTCTAGGAGACAAATTATAGCCATGGCCTAAGCTGTTAAGTAGACAACTTAATGGGTTAAGGGCAAGGCGGAATAGCAACGGTGACAGTCACTCTGGAATATCCCCCTTTGAATTTTTATCCCTGGGATGATAATTTGTCCTTTATCATGGCTTAATTACAAAGTGGTCTGCCACTGCTTCATGGTCACTGTAATATAGTAGATCAGTGTTGGGTGTATCTTATACATTTTTAAGCACTCTTTTATCCATGAATGTGGGATCCTATCAAGTGCTTTTCTGTAGTCTATCCATGCTATACTTACATTCTTCCCCTTTTTACAGTTCTCCACTGTGACTTTATTTAACAACAAATGATCCTTTGTTCCATGTGACTTTCTTTTATTGCCCTTTTGTTCTACTGCCATAATTGAGTTTTCTTCTAAATGACCATAAACTCTGTCAGCATCAACTTCAGTGTATAGTTTATACGTCATTAGATGACAAGTTATTGGTCTATAATTTTTAGGGTAGCTTTCAGATTCACTCATAAGTAGGAGCATTGTTTTTCCTGTTATCCAGGTTGGTGTCTGTTTGGGATGTGCATATAAATAGTTCTTATGAAGGAGGAGAAGAGGGGGAAGGCATGCCCGAAGGCAGGTAAAGGCTAGGACTGTGATAGTGAGGGTCGGAACTTTGAATGTTGGCAGTATGACTGGTATAGGGAGACAGCTATCTGATATGATGGACTGAAGGATGGTTGGTATATTATGTGTGCAAGAAACTGGATGGAAGGGGAGTAAGGCTAGGTGTATCGGAGGTGGTTTAAATTGTTTTACCATGGTGCGGATGGGAGGAGAAATGGCATAGGCATTATCCTGAAGGAACAGTATGCTAAGAGTGTTTTGGAGGTGAAAAGAGTGTTGGATAGAGTGATGTTTATGAAGCTGGAAACTGATGGTGTAATGATGAATGTTGTTAGTGCATATGCTCCACAAGTTGGGTGTGCGATGGATGAGAAAGAAAAATTTTGGAGTGAGTTGGATGAAGTGGTAATGACTGTACCCAAGGGTGAGAGACTGGTGATTGGAGCAGATTTCAATGGACATGTTGATGAAGGGAACAGAGGGGATGAGGAAGGGATGGGTAGGTATGGTGATAAGCAAAGGAATGCAGAAGGTCAGATGGTAGTGGATTTTGTGAAAAGGATGGACATGGCTGTGATGAATACATATTTTAACAAGAGGGAGGAGCATAGAGTGACATACAAGAGTGGTAGAAGATGCACACAGGTGGATTATATCTTATGTAGAAGGGCCAGTCTGAAGGAGATTGCAGACTGTAAAGTGGTGGCAGGGGAAAGTGCAGTTAGGCAACATAGCATGGTGGTTTGTAGGATGACATTGGTGATCAAGAAGAGGAGGATGAGTGTGAGGGCAGCACCAAGGATCAAATGGTAAAAATTGAAAAAAGGGTAATTGTAAGGTGATGTTCAGGGAAGAGTTAAGACAGGCACTAGGTGGCAATGAAGAGTTACCGAATAGCTGGGTAACTACAGCAGAGCTAGTGAGAGAGATGGCTAGAAGGGTGTTAGGTGTGACATCTGAAAAGAGGAAGGAGGACAAGGAGACCTGGTGGTGGAATGAAGAAGTACAGGAGAGTATACAGAGAAAGAGGTTGGCGAAGAAGAAGTGGGATTGTCAAAGAGATGAAGAAAGTAGACAAGAGTATAAGGAGATGAGGTGCATGGCAAAGAGAGAGGTAGCAAAGGCTAAGGATAAGGCGTATGAAGAGTTGTATAAAAGGTTGGACACTAAGGAGGGAGAAAAGGACCTGTACCGATTGGCTAGACAGATGGACCAAGCTAGTAAAGATGTGCAGCAGGTAAGGGTGATAAAGGATAATGAGTGACTTACTACTTGTATCCAATCTGTCTTTCTATATACACTGTCAAATCTGTTTAACTTCCTGAGTTCCTGCAAGTATGTCACTGGTTATTCTGTCCTCTTGGGAGGAGTCCATCCTCACATGTTCTTTAGTAGCTAGTTGTATAGCTTTACTGTCATGTTATTCAGTCCTATTTCTTTTAGGATCTCAGGAAGTAAGTGCATCCAATGAATAATGAAGGCAGAGAGTCTTATTTGAATATAATACCTCATTGGCCAATACCTAGAATACACACAGTATAAAAGGAAGAGCAAAGCAGATAAACACAGGATCTGAAGAAGGTTTACAACCAAAAGCGCTTATCTGTTCCTGAGTCTGTTTTTGAACACAAGCAGCATGCTTATTTGAAATTGGCTTTAGAACTAGGAATGTTTTGGAACCTGCTCCAGTGACTTTGCAAACAGGCAGTTTGCTGATTCCAGTTAGCTTCAGAGGAAGGAAGAATCATCTATCCTGGAATTCGTTTTAGTGCACAGGCAGCACGCCGATTTGAAGTTGGTCTTAGACTTTGGAACTCATTCTGGTGTCCTTGAACATGGGATGCCTACTGGAATCAATTGGCTCTAGAAGAAGGAAGAGCTTTGGGACTTGTCCCCCCCTCCCCCATTTTACACACAGGCTGCATGCTTGTTACAGGTTGGCTTCCAAGTAAGGAACTTTTTGCAACTTGTTCTAGTGCTTTTGCACACAGGCAATTTATTGACTTGGAACTTTGGAAGTACCTACTGAGGAAGCGGAGCTTATAGTTGTCAGTGAATGGAGGTTTTGCACTCAAGGAAGAAAGGTAGCTGGAAGTGACTTCCAATGAATGAGTAATTTCCTGTCTAATCATATTGAGCCAAGTTATCATAACAAGAAATTTGCTCCGAGGAAAGTGTTATTAGTATTTGAACCAGTACTTTGAAGTAGGCAATTTGTCATTTTTAACTGAACAGAATTAAAAAGTGTTTTTATCTAAGGAAGGACCTGGGATACATATGTAGTGCTTGCATACCAGCAACTACAAGAAAGGGGATATATAATACCCGCTAAACAGATCATCTTGGAGCTAGCTACCACGTGGAGGGAGTAGCCTTATTGTAGCTTTTCAGCTATGTTATATGGGTTGGAGACAGTGGCATTGACAAAAAGGCAGGAGTCAGAGCTTGACGTGGCAGAATTGAAGATATTAAGATTTGCACTGGGTGTGATGAGGATGGACAGGATTAGGAATAAGTATATTAGAGGGTCAGCCCAGGTTGGAAGGTTTGGAGACAAAGCCAGAGAGGCAAGATTACGTTGGTTTGGACATGTGCTGAGGAGGGGTGCAGAGCATATTGGGAAAAAAGATGCTAAGGATGAAGCTGCCAGGTAACAGGAAAAGAGGGAGGCCTAAGATAAGGTTTATGGATGTGGTGAGAGAGGACATGCAGGTGGTTGGTGTGACAGAGAAAGATGCAGAGGACAGGAAGAAATGGAAACAGTTGATCTGCTGTGGTGACCCCTAATGGGAGCAGCCAAAAGAAGAAGAATATATAAATAGTTCTTATTCATGGCTAAATATTAGTGCAAAGATGTCATGCTTTTAACCAAAAGTTAGGTACTGCATCTGGGCCTGGGGTTTTCCAATTATAGGCTTTTCTTAACTTTGTTTCAATCTCTCTGGTTGTTACTGGTTGTTACTTCATCCCATTTCATATCCTATACCTTTAAACTTCTTAGTCTTTATTTTACTTCTTCTATCCATTTAGCATCTTTGTTATGTTCTCCAAAATGCATCTATTTCTTCTTTTTTAGACAGTCTTTCAATTAATTTTACCTTGTTTACCAATTCTCTATAAAACCTTTTTGGGTCATCAATAAATTGCTTATTTTGTACTTTTCCTTTATATTTATCTAAGTATCTTCTACATTTTTCGGCCTGTGTTGAAATTTTTAGTTTGTTATTTGCAATAGTTCATGATAATTCCTGGTCTGTTCTAATACTGTGCATTGCTTTTATCACATCTATCTTTCTTAACATTTTTGTTGATCTATTCCCTGTTCTATAGTCTTCTAACAGTGATACTTCTTGTCTTAATTTCATAGGTGTTCATAGGTGTGTACTAGGCTAATGGCCCTGGAGCCTTTACAAGCCTAGCCCATAGAAGTGCCCTGGCATTGTACTGCACGACGTTAGTTCCCAGTGCCCCTATCAAGTAGAACCACAGGGGTGATCTCCGGGGTGAACTTTCTATTTCCCATCCACTCATCAAGATTTCTCTTGAAGAGGCCCAGTGAGGTGCTCTGATTGACATGTAGGAAGTCTATTCCAGAGCATGGGCAGTCTCTGGGTTATGAACCTGTCCCTCCAGCATGTTCTGTTGATTGTGATAATGAGGTTGAGGTCTCTGGAGCATGTGGTGCAGAGGGATTGGGATTTATTTAGATGTATCTTTTCTAACAGAGCTGGGTCAGACATGGCTTTGTAAGTCAAGCAGAGATCACCTCTTAGTAGACGATATGAGACAGAGAATAGCTGGGTGTTTTTGAGCCTGTCTATGTAAGATGTGTTTAAGGCCCAGGATCCTCTTCATGAGATAATTTTGTGGCCTTTCCAGCTGTTGCATGTGTCTAGTGAGGTGCATGCCAAATGGGGCATTGTACTTGATGATTGGCCTAATGAGGGAAGAGTAGAGAGAGACGATGACCTCTTTCTTCCTGGATGTAAAACCCTTGGTAATGAGATGTGCCACATAGAAGGACTTTCTGACCACAGTGGCAATGTGGTGGTCGAAGGAGCGGTTGCTGTCAACCTGTGTCTCCAGATCTCTTATAATGCCTTCAGTATTCAGTGGGCTCCCAGCAATGTGGCAATTACTGAGAACTGAGTTTTTCACAAAGGGGTTGACAATGCAGTTTTTGGCATTAAGCTTAAGGCTATGGTTTCAACACCTGTCATTGGTCTCAGTGAGGCCTTTCTGTAGGATGTCTACATCACTTGGGGAGTTAATAATGGCTCCCAGCTTGCAGTCATCTGCGAACCTGGTCAGCCAGAGTCCCTCTGTGTTGGCCTGGAATTGTGAGAAGTATATGCCAAACAGGAGAGGACCCAGGACAGATCCCTGTGGGACTGCACTCGTGACTGGTTGGCAGTCTGACTTGGAGTCCTGTACTTTCACACTGTGAGTTCTATTTGCAACCCACCTAGTGATATAGAGGTTGATGCCTAGTTTGGTGAGTTTATCAATACTTCCTGAGTGGGGAATGGTATCAAAGGCCTTGGCCAGATCGAGGTAGGCTGTATGAACTGACTTGCCCTCATCCATAGCTCTGGTGACTGAGTCAAAGAAGTCAACCATGTTGAGCAGACATGATCTACCTTTCACAAAAACAAATTGAGTGGGATCTAGAGTTTGGAGATTCCCTATATCCTTGTTAATTAGGTCTATGATGATGCAATCCATAGCCTTACATATCAGACTCATCAGGCTAATGGGGCGATAATTCCCATGGTCTGTAATTGCTCCCCCTTTATGGAGAGGGATGACTGTAGCAGTGCATCATTCAGTAGGGACAAAGCCTGAGGTGAGGCTGTGATTGAACAGGGCACACAGATGTGGTGCCAGTTCCCTTTGTAGTTCATGTAGAACACATCCAGGGATATTGGTGGCTCCCATGGAAGCTGTATTCTTGGCTTTGGACAATGCAGCTTTAACCTGTGCTGCAGTAATGCTGGGTGCCTGGCATTCCTCTGGTATTGTGATTGGTCCTTTTGGGGGGAGAGAGGGGTAAAATTCGCACTGAATCTGTCAGTCAGTATGTTGGCAATATCTGTTGGCTCAGTATAGGAGGTACCATTGTGCAATAACTCAGAGCAAACCTGGGTATTGCCATGGAGATTCCTGATATAGCTATAGAAGGCTTTGTGGTTGTGTTTAGTGTCTGCTGCAATTCTGCCTTCATAGCTGGCTTTAGAGGTTTTGATGAGGGATCTCAACTTTTTGTTGAGGCTGATAAGAGAATTGCTTTATAGCTTTCCCTATTCGATACTTCCATGATGGTATTCGATTTCTCCCCATCTTTTCCCTCACTACCCTGTGTTCTTATGGTAGTATTTTATCAGTTATTAATTTAGCTGTACAGTAATAGATCCTGTTTACTTCTGTTATATTGCATAGCTCTCTATGAACAGTCCTAATTACTGTGTAAATCAAGCAAATCTTCCCTTACCTCATTTTCTTCCAAACTAAGGACACATCCCTTGTTTTTCATTTCCTGCAGGCATTCTATAGATAGTTCTGTAGCATCTTCCTGTGGCACATTCTCTTCAGTTTCATCCTGTGCCATCTGTTGCTCTGTCATATGGGAACTCACTGGCCTAACACTCCTCAACATTGACTGCATCAGAGTTTCCACAGTTTCCTGTTCCTTCCCTTGCTGTCCAGCTTCAAGTAAACATTTATACTGGTTTCCTGTGGAAGTCTCCAAAATATCTTCATATGGCACCTGACCAATTGCTTCCTGTTCCACTGGTTTCCCCTTAATTTGGATATCCATTGCTCTATCCTGTTGTAGTGCTTTCTGAATTAGATTTTCTACTCTGCATACTTCACTTCGCAGGTACTTCATAACCTCAATTTCTATTTCTTTAACTTATCAATTACTAATCTCCTTTTCTACTGTTCCACTTTGTCTTCTTATTTTTTGTATTGTAAAGTTTTCCATACCCGGATTCCTTTGCCTGTATTTCTCTTCAAATATCTTTGGTGCTGTTCTTTTTGTATTGATTAGTTTTGCTTTCTCCTTTGCATAAATATTACACCATATTAAATCTCTTTTTCTTTCCCATGTCCATATTTCTTCTTCACATGTCTCCTGATCTTCCTGCTTTGCCTTACTATGGGGACTCACTCAATCATGCTGTGATGTAACCAGTGTTAGACCATCTACATCAGATCCTTCACTTCACAGGCACTCCATAACTTCAACTTCTATTTTTTTAACTTCTACTTTACTAATCTTCTTTTCTACATTCCCTCTTTCTGATATTATTTTTTTTTATTGTGAAATTTTCCATATCCGGATGCCTTTGCCTGTATTTCTCTTCGAATATCTTTGGGACTGCCTTCTGCATATTGATTAATTTGGCTTTCTCCTTTGCATAAATATTGCACCATATCAAATCTCTCTTTCTTCCCCATGTCCATATTTCTTTTTTATACTTTTCAAATATCTCTAGGTTTTGTTGTTTATATTTTCACACTTTCTCAGATGTTTCTTTTTCCAGACAGATCAAAGTTTCTTGATCTATGTACTGTTTTTCACAAATCTGTTGTATTAATGAATGCAAATTTTTATTTGAAGCTTCTCACAGTTTTTCCTGTGGAAGTATTTTTCTTTCCTCTATCTTCTCTCTTAATCATTTTGTATATCCTCTGTCTGGTAATTCTGGGCTTTTTGCATAATAGTAAGAATACATAATTTCTTTCTTGTGTTGCAGTAGCGTTGTTGCCTCACAGTAAGATGTTGTCTTGTTCAATTCTCAGCTAAGAGCGTCTTCTGTGTGGAGACATGTATGAATGGGCGTACCTTCATTGAAGGTTGTGCGTCAGGGCCGGCAACTTGGCACATAAAAATCTACTGCCAATCATTAGTGGACCGGAGTTCTGCTGCAGCGACCCCTAACCGGGAAAAGCCGAAAGACACAACAACAACAACAACATCCTCAATAGTCCACTTTATCGTCATAATGGCTCTTTTTTGGCTTAACAGTTTTTGTGATTTTGGTGGACTACTACTTCCTTCTACAACAGAGGGGGCCATCTTCCCCCTGAGCCTGGCCTGGCCCCATTGTAGGAATGTTTCCGTATTTTGAGGATTCTACACTGTCAGCTTTTCCAGTCCTGGCACCAGTGTGGTTACCAGAATTGGGCACTTTTTTATCCTGCGTCTTGTGCACCAGCTCTCTTTTTTATTTTTAACCTCAAATACAATTTATATCTCAGTGTCATTTTGGTGAGATTTTGTGAAAAACAGGGTCTACCTTGTGTAGGTGCTCACAAAGATTTGCAGATTAATTCACTTTCAGCAATACTACCCCTTGCTTGCTGACTTATCATCTCCCCATTCAGGCTGTTGTTATACTGCTTAAGGCTCTGCATCTAAAATCCCAGTGTCTCCTGGTTTCGTGAACTTTTATCCTACTTTATCATCATCCCTTTCCACTTTGAATTGTAGCTTTCTGATTGTGTTATATATAAGAGCCTGAACTGTTTAGCTCTGAAATATCCATTCAAATCAGAAAATCCTAAACCACCTTGTTCTACTTGAAGGATCAAATTATCACACTTGACTCTTGCCCTCATCCTTTCCCAGAGAAATTCCTTCAACTCTGTATTAATTACTATCCACAACTTCTTCTCTGGTTGATAGTAAAATGCTTGGCCTGTGTATAAAATTAAAGAGACTAAAACATTTTACTGTTTCCATGTTACTAGTCCTATCCATAGATGAGAACTTCCAGTTTCTCAGTTTTTGTATTTTATTTCATTTAGTCTCTTCCCACATATCCTTAGCTACCATAACATAATCCTTTTTAACCCATATTCCTAAATACTTAATTTTATCATGTTTTCATAAATATGGGTATTGACAATCCAATTCATGTGTTGGTACATAGTTTACTGCTATAGCCTTTGTTTTATTTTCAATAATTTTATATCCAGGAATACTTGGAACTGTCTCAAAATATTCCACAATATTGAGATGTCCTTTTCTGGTTTTATCGGGTACAAAATAATATTATCTGCAAATAAAGCCAACTTTTCATAATTACCATACTTATTATATCCTTGAATTTCTGAGTTCATTATTTTCTTTGCGAATGTCTTTAAATATAATGCAAATAACAGAGGGGAAACAGGACACCCCTGCTTCGTTCATCTGGGCAGACACAACTTATAAGAGAAGAACCCTCCAACTTTGATTTTTGCCTCTAATCCCTCAGATATTCTCCTAATTAACATTATTATATCAGGAAATGCAAATGCTTCCATCACCCTACTCATAAATTATCACGTAATTCTGCCAAATGCTTTATCTGCATCAAGGCCCAACAACAAGTTTGATATTTTGTTACATTCTGCTTCATTCTGGATCATCATTGTTCTGTTAATGTTGTCAAATGTTTGCCTTCCCTCCACAAAACCACATTGATCCATATCTATCAATTTTGGCAACACCTTTGCCATTCTTTTAGCTATTATAGACATTAACACCTTATAATCCTGGTTTAAAATTGAAATGGGTTGGTATGAAACTGGACCTAATGGGTCTTTACCATCTTTAGGTATTACAGACACCATCGCTTTTTTCCGGTATGTTGGTACTTCTCGTCTTTTAAAATACTGTTAAATAAAACATTCCAGATCTTTATCACGTTCTTCCCTCATAGCTTCCACATTTCCACCAGAATGTCATCTATTCCTGGAGACTTTCCTGCAGATTGGTTATACATCACCATTTTTATCTCATTTCATCTCCTCCTATTTTAACTATTATTTGTTGAGCCTTATCTACCACTAACCTTGGCATATTTAAATCTTCTGTAAATATTCTCATTTGTGCTGTTTCTTGATTTCCCCAGTTTTCTGCTTTATACAAATTTTCATAAAAGTTCTGAAATATCTCTAATACAGGACCTCTGGTTCTTTTTCTTGTTATAGCCTCTCCAAATTTGGCAAGAAAGACACATTTCTACTTTCTGCCGCATAAGCTGTGCTGAATGTTTTTGCACTGTGGAGTTATTATCACAAAACTGTTGCTTAACAGCAAGCTTTCTAAACTCATGCATAATATCTGTTTAAGTGCAATCTTGACCACTGGATGGGAAATCAAGACTTCAGTCTGGGTCTGGCCCCCATGTCTCAGATAGCCAGAGGCAAACAGTAAAACCCAAACTAACATACCCCCCCAGCATAACCTCTAGAAGTTTTCAAACACATCCCCTCCTAATAAATTCCCTTGATGCATATGGACACAATTGGGTTGGAATGCATGGCTGGACTTATAAAGGCCCTAGTGGTCATTAACCTAATATGTAACCTTGAACCTAACAGATGGGAATGCAAGAAGCTCATGGTATATTGTTCATGCCTCTAACTCAACCAAAGCTCTGCCCCTTCATAGAAAGCATTCCCTGCATGTCTTTGATTTCCACCAAAGATCAAAGAAGGAGGGGTATCCAGTCATGTTCCCCTTCCCAAGGATGGACATTTGTCTGCACCGTTAATCACTCTAGCCACAAATTGAAGTCAAGTCACCTTGGCTGTTGTCAAAATGTTATCCCTTTCTGCCACAGACACAGCTGCAGCCAGAGTTAGAAAAGCCTTGATTCTAGGAGCAGACATTTTTATTTTTAAAGTCCAGAACTCTGAGGTATATGTGGGTTAGCCTTCTTTAAGGCCTTATTTTTCTAAGATCTGAAATTAACTATTGATTCAATGGCTGGTTGATAAATGCATTGACAAAGAAATGTGGCACTTTTATAATGGTAGGCTGTGTAGTCACATTATTTATTTATTTATTTTATTTTACATTTGTTGACTGGGCTAGTCTAACTGGATACATGTCCATTTTCAGTAGAGGCCCAGGGAGAAAAGCTCCAAGACACATACAAAATACAAAAAAGAAAGTTGCAACAATTCAAGTTAAAACAGTTGGTGATAATAAAATACTAATACAGTACTTATTGTGAGCAAGACACAAACAGTAAAGTGTAATGTACAAGAGGTGTTACTATTTACATATATAAATTTATTTAAATTGCAATAACATGGTCATTTGGTTCCTAAAGGATAAGTCTATAAGGGTGTAGCATATTCATTAGTGTAGAGGCAGAAAGTTAGTCAGGGTTAGTACAGGGGCATAACCAATGCGTTTTGAGAAATAGTTTTAGATTCTGTTTAAAAAGTGTTAGTGAAGACAGAGATACTAGTTCAGAGGGTAGAAGATTCCAGAGCTTTCCAACAGTATTAGAGAACAGAGAGTCTCCTGCCAAGTTATTGGATCTGTAAGTATTGATCAGCAGTTTGTTTGAGGATCGTAGATTCTTAAGATTGCTGTAAGGGGTAATGAGGCTAGCAAGTATTGGTGTGTTGGTTGGTTGATACATGATCTTATGGGCTATAGCAAGCTGGTGAAATTAAAGCTGGTTTAGAAACTCTAGCCATCCTAATTGCTTTAGATTAAGACAGTGGTGAGTTCTAAAAGGAGAGCCAGTGGCAAATCTAGCAATATTATTATAGGAAGTTGCCAGTTTGTTAAGGTTGTTTTTAGAAAGATTAGTGTATATAGGTGAAGCATAGAGTAGAGTAGAGTGGAGATTAAGTGAGTTATGGCTATAGCGGTCCTGGCTACTGGGGTAAGAAAGGGTTTGGTTCTATAGAGGGACCACAATTTTTTGTTGACTGATTTTTATTGTGCTATTTATATGTGTGTCGAAGTTAAGGTTGTTATCTATTGTTATTCCTAAGAGTTTAGTGGTAGGGTCGGGGGATATGAGAGTGCCATTATTAGATATGAGTGTGAAATTTATTGGGGTGGATTTTTGGGTTGGAGTGAATAGTAACAGTTTAGTTTTTTGTGGGTTTAGGAAGAAGCAGCAGTTTAAAAACCATTGTTCAACTGTGTTGAATGCTTTTTGGGTAAGGGTCTGTAGTTCAGTTGGAGAAGTGGCTGAACAAATTATAGTAGAGTCATCTGCATACTGAATACAGGCGGCATGAGGAATTGCTGAGTGAAGGTCATTAATAAAGATTGAAAATAGGAGTGGGCCTAATATGGAGCCCTGAAGAACACCAAGGGAGATGGGAAGGTGATCAGATAGATTATTATTCCATAGCACAGCCTGTTGTCTATTGTCTAGGTAAGATTTGAACCAGTTTATGGCTACGGGTACAAGTGATAGGGATTTCAATATATTTAGAAGGAGCTGGTGATTAACCATATTGGAAGCTTTAGATAAATCAATAAAGACTGCGGAGAAAAGCATAATATTGTTGCAGTTTTTGTTAATGCAGTCTGTGAAGGATAGCAGGGCAGTAGTAGTACTGTGGAAAGGCCTAAATCCATGTTGACAGTTGGCAAGTAAGTTATTTTGGAGTAGGTGGTTAAGTAGTTGCTTATGGATGCATTTCTCCATTATTTATGCTAGTGGAGATAGTAGAGCTATATGACGATAGTTAGAGAAGTCATTGGAGTTCCCACCTTTATGTAATGGGATGATATGAGAAATTTTCCAGATAGATGGGATAGTTCCTTCATTTATGGTTCTGTTAATAAGAATGGAGATGGGATAGTCTATGGCTTTAGCTCCTTTTTGCAGGTATTCTGCTGGAAGGTGGCCAGCTGAGGGGGTGGTAGGTTTTAGTTTTTGGAGAAGGGAGCAGATAAAGGAAGTAGAAACTGGGTGGAACTGAAATGATGGAGGTGGGCTTGTAGTAGAAGTAGGCTGATTTGAGGTATTTAGAGATAGCTGGTTAGCAAGAGTTTGGATGGCATCTATGAAGAAAGAATTGAAGGCATTAGCAGTCTGTGTGGGGATCTCAGGATTAGAGTCTTGTGGGTTAGGTGTGATAGAGTGCCCTGGGTATAACAGTTTGTTAATGCTAGTCCAAAACATTTGTGGTTTCTTTTGGTAGGTTTGCTGTACTCGGAAGTAAAAGTTTTTTTTTGTCTAGGAGGATAGCTTTTTTTGTATTATTTCTAAGTTGTCTAAAGGTTTGGTGATCTATAGTATTTTTAGTAGTACGCCATTTTGCCCTGGATTTGTTTCTAAGAAGGATTTTTTGCCTGGTAGCATTTGTGAGCCAAGGGGCAGGTTTAGCTTTATTTCTAACAGAGCGAGTTAGGGCATGGTGGTCAAGGATGGCTAAGAATGTGGAATTAAAGTATCCCACTGCTTCATTTAGTGGGAGGGATTTTAATGGTGACCAATTACATTGCTTGAGTTATGTCTGGAAAAGGTCAGAGTTAAATAGCTTTTTGGTGCGTATTGTCCTAAAAGTGTTTGGGTAAGATAGGTTAGTTTTATGTCTCGTAATAAAAGTTAGTGAGTGGTCACTTAGGTCATCTGGTAGGGTTCCTGTTTTATATGTTTGATGAGGAGTATTAGTAAGAATCTAGTCTAAGGTACTTTCTTTGTTATTAGATTTATTAATTCTGGTGGGGGACAAAATAGTTTGAGAGAAGGCATATAGGTTAATATGGGAGGTAGGGTGAACATTACTACAGGACTTCCAGTCGATATTAAAGTTTCCTAAGACTATAGTTTCTTGTGGGAGATTAATAGAAAGCCAGTTAAGGATATTTTCAAGTGTGTTAATGTTATTTCCTGGAGGTAGGTTGTTGTTTGTCTTTCGGCTTTTCCCGGTTAGGGTTCGCCACAGCGGACCTCCGGTCCGCTAATGATTGGCAGTTGTTTTTTATGGTGTCGAGTTGCCAGCTCGACTTTCAACGAAGGCATGCCCATTCAACACATGTCTTTTGAATGCCCACTCGACCGCGGGGAGGACATGCAGACTCCACACAGAAGGCACTCCCAACCCAAACCGAGAATTGAACGGGAGAACCTCTTGCTGTGAGGCAACAATGCTACCGCTGCATCATCGCAGAAGTACTCCTGGAGGTAGGTATATACAGATAATATATATGGATTTACATGAGTTGAACTGGAGTTTAGAAATGAGATGACAGGCAGCTTTGTACAT